>NW_027188333.1:0-26134 GCF_041381155.1 Argopecten irradians
CAGTCATGTTTAGTCTTGGAACATCTAATCCATCTAGAAAATCATCTAAAACTACATCTTCAACGTTCTTATCAATGGAGTACAATTGTTCATAAAAATCTTTCACTTTCAAAATTTCCTCTTGTTTTATTAAAATTTCACCATTCTCTCATTCTAATTTTGGAATAATTTTCGATGTAAACTGTCTATTTTCCAAGTTAAAAAAGTAATTTGTTGGTTTTTCCCCTTCATCAATCCATAATGCTTTAGCTCGTACTATACTTCCTTTTAACCTATAAGATCTATTTTTTTCTAATTCAGTTTTTTTTTCTTGTATCTTATCTAGATCAAATTCATTTTTATTTTCCAAGTCTTGTATGTCATTTATTAGATTCATTTCTTTAGCACAACTCTGCTTTTTCTTGTAAGATGAATATGATATTGACTTACCTCTTATTTCCACAAGTAATATTTCTAAAAAATAACTGATCGTTGATGATGAACTGTAAGTCTGAATTAGGTATTTCATCAATTTGTTCAATGTTATAAATAGGAAGACAATATTGTAATTTAATTTTCTTAATGGTTTAAATTTCATTGATAGTATTGAGAAATTCAATGTCATGTAAGAGCGAGTTGTTAAATTTCCATAATCCCTCCCCCTTTTTGAACTCATTAAATTTTAATACAATTTTTGGAAAAGAATGATCAGATCCGTAACCTGGTTCAATGGTTGCCTCCCCTACACTTGATAGTAAATTTCCTGATACTAAAAAGAAATCTAATCTGGCTTGTTTAACAGGTCTATTTCTCCGCGAAGTATATCTAGAAATATCAGTATGCTGTTCTCTAAAAACATCAATCAAGTCAAAGTTTTCAATAATTTCCAACAATCTCATACGAGCCTTCGGGTTATTAATATTTTTATAACTTTTGTCACAATCTATTTCAGGATCAAGTACTAGGTTAAAATCTCCACAAATAATATAGCTGTCATTCTTGAACTCATAGAGTGTATCCTCTATTCTATCATAAAAAGTGGGATTGTCTGTGTTTGGTCCATACACTGTAATCAAAGTTACATTCCTACCTTCTATGGTCATATCAAGAGCTAAAAAATTACCAGACAAGTCTTTTTTCTCCTTTAACACCTTAAATTCAAAATTGTTATTTATAAGCACTGTTACCCCCCTTGCATTAGATTTAAAGGAATTAAAAAAAACAGTCATATCCCCACTCATTCTGTATTATACTTTCTTGTTCTTGGGTAAAATGAGTGTCTTGAAGACAGTAGATATTATATTGTTTTTCCCTCAAAAAAAGTAAAAACATCTTTCCGTTTTAGCCTATCGCCTAGCCCCTGACAATTGGCAGATAATATCTTGATTCCATTCATATAAATATTGTTTGTACATAAAAGTCTATTTGAAACGCACAATTAAAAACGAATTGATATTTTTCCCTACTTCCTTGATCTGTAAGCCGTCTTTTTGAAAGTTTAATGGAATTCATGCTTCTTAAATCGTCACAAAAATAAAGTAAGGTGGCATGGTTAATAATAACTATAATCCCATTTTCAAGTTTGACAACACCCCCACCTCGAGAAGAGAAGAAGAAAGAAAGAAAGAGAAAGAGAAATAAAAACACATACATAAACATGGGTCAAATAAACAGACCACCACTCAGCACTTACGTCGTATAAAACAGCTAGGAAGCATATTATCACATTAGGCATATCAAAGATCTGCAAAACAATGTGAATGTGTAAATACCAGACACTCAATACCGGAAGTTCTGAACATTAAAAATCTCGGTTATGCGAACTCTTATTCCAAAGGCCCAAAATAATTTATTTATATTTTTAAAAAAAAAGTAGATCTACAACATTATGATGCATCAGCCTACGATAAGTCTGTATACACAACTTTGGTACTTAAAGACCGACCGCATGTAAAATAAGTTACTTAGTTAATCCTTTATTTCCACATATTTTCAAATATTAAGCAAGATCGCGGAAACGCTTGAAAGAAGATCAGCAGCCGTTGCCCGTTTACTGAAAAACACGAAGGCTACCGATCACCCTTCGGTATTCTTCGCGATTCAATACTCGGTACTAAAGAAATATAATTTAAAGTTATATGTGCCGTAACTAGCTCTGATGCGAATATAGCAGAGTTTTATATATATTATTAAACATTAAAAGTTATGAACTTTTCGTTAATTACGATGCAAATAAGTTACTGGTTTAAAAGTTATTAAATTACAAAATTAATAATTCGATTTTTGGCAGTATTGCTAAAAATCATAGGTTCCGCCCACTTAATGTTGTCAGCGCATGCGTGACAAAAGTAGCAGGCCACAAACAAAAACAATATGGCTTCCCCCACTTCAAAACGAAAGCGTGGAAGGCCGTCATACCTATAGCCATCTGAGAAGAAGGAAAGCAAACTAGAATATCAACAACAGCGCCATGAAAGCAAAGTGGTTATCGGCGAAAACATCTAGCGTTGGAATTCGGAGAAAGAAAGAGAAAACCTCAAGTTCCATTATGAAGTTAGCAGCTTTCCTCCTCGCCATGTGAGTATCGTTATCGTTAACAGTGACATAGATCCTAGATGACTACAGCAAATATATAACGTGATCATCGCTTTTCGCTCTCGTGTATCGATAAGTGTGGACATATATTTACTTTTTGAGTGGAAATGACTCTGACAATGTAGATTGTGTATTAAAACATCTAGTACCTCTCACAAATATTACTTGCTTTTCTCGAAAACTTTGTAACATGGTTTAATGTCTCGGGGCTTTGGCCAAGTTTGATTGACACTTTCATTGGACCCTTTTTGGCAGAGGTATGGGCCTTTGATTAACGAAAGAGGGGATATAAATTCCACGAATTTGTTTGTTTTTACCAAAATCAAAGATTGTGTAAGTCCAGCCTATGTAAAGTACTGATATGACATGCTATCTTAATGTATGAGAAATAAAATTACATCCATTAGTTGTTCTGAAAATATATGTAATTCATAAAATTTTCCATGTTGATTTCAGTGGACCAGTAATATCCGGAGTTCATGAAATAAAAAAAATACATGTATCTGGACCTCCACATTTAATATCTTCGAAAGGGTACCTGGAAATTGGTCTGAGTACGAAAACAGTGAAATGAGACAGAATTCGAAAGAGATGAAACAGTTGATGTCGATGATAATTCAGATGGAGTGAAAAGGATTGCCAAAAAGACTGGTGACAGCCAATGTAAAAATAATGGGTGCAGAAAACAAGGAACAGCAATATATATATATATACTTGTAGCGGGATTGGACTGGGTCGACCATTGGTGACCAGGTAGCTCGGTCGGTAGAGCACTCGGCTAGTGTTCGGAGAGTCCCGGGTTCGAATTCCGGTCTGGTCGCTACATTTTGTCCTCTCCTGTTACATACCTAAAATTGGTAATCCATTGTTTTCTTTTGCATTCTACTTTCATTCATATGTATTTGGTTTGGTTTGGGTTGTTACAGTTGAATGCCATATTAACAGGCAGGTTTGTTGGTGGAGGAAAACCGGAGTACCCGGAAAAAACAGTCAGTATGTGGAACTGCCCCACATTGAACTAGAAATCTACAGTAGGTGTGCTTGTGGTAATATGTTGATATCTTAACCACTCAGTCGAATTGAAACCATCATGTGGCATATACACTGTACATGTATATACACTATAGTCAAATTATACATCTCGCAGATTATTGGACTAGACAAACACCATACAACTTCACTAACTGATCATGAGCACACCTCCACTGCTAATCCACTACAATAAAACCATCGATTTGTATATTTTGTTTCAAAATGGTTAATTAGATACCCTCATACATGTATGTATATATACATAAATAAACATATATATTTCGTTGTATAAACACGGTACTGTATGCTTTTATATTTGTTGCCTGGTAGGCCAAGGCCCGAGTTTTGGTCACCCCACGGTTCAGCAACCTTGACACAAGTTTGACCGATACGTTTGCGTATCTTTTTTCATTGGTCAGTCATCTTTAGCCTCAGTCCAATTCTGATTCCAATGACGACTGCAGGTGGGTTTTTTTCACTGAGGTTTTATTTCATTCTGCACCAACCCATCCCTCCCCATAAATAACTATAAATATCTAGGATGTGGTTAGCACAAGCTGCTACGTTTTTTTATAAGTAGAACATTACACAGCACACCTACTTGTGTAGGATAAAATTTTCTTTAATTTTTTTTTTCATATTTATACATTTTGTACATTTGTATGTTAACTTGCATATTATAACTATATATACATGTACATGTATATAGTGTTGCTATTTTTTCACTGTAATTAATTCATATACAACACTGTCTTTATAATACAGATTCATTATACATGTATTATGTATATTTGTAATTGCCCTTTCATCCCTTTTTTAACACAGCGCTAGCGCTTGTGTTTATACCGTCTGGTTTGGCCTTATTTTGTAAAATATAGTAGGACTTGCCCCACAACGACATCTAGTGGTGATTTCGTGAACCATTTCATTCATAAACTTCCATTCATAAATTTCCATTCATTGCCATTCAACCAATCAAAATGCTGCCTTCCTATTACTGCTTTACTAATCATTTTATTGAATGTGTTAATTAAGTAAGTAAAATTACTTTAACAACAAAAAGTGTTTGCTGTATTTTATTGCACGCAGATTCACATCGTAATGTGAAAAATGCGTATTTAATATAATATTCAACAGAAACCTTACATTAGTTCGACCGTATTACAGTCATATCGTTACCTGAAATATAGTTCTGTGCTCTGCACATGCAACATTATTATTGTGCACGTAGAAGAATTGTGGAGAAGTTAGATTACATAATTAAGAGCAAAATTGTTAATCGGGTAGTCTAATGTGTATAATAATAATTCGTACATGACAGTAACTAATTTGCCATCGCGTATTAATTTTAATCGGTCTTCGCTGCAAGATTCGTCCACCTTCGACCCGGAAGAGATATCCACTGACATCACATTTTATTTGCATCATCGACTGCTAAAAATGTAAGTAATGTATTAGAAAACATTTTGTGTGTCATAATTTACATGCCTGGATATTGTATTTCATTAATTATACTTTTGCGAGATCCATTTCTATCGCACATTTTCGCCATCCAAAGTTATCGCCATGACAGTTGACTGATGCTGTTTATCAACATTCAGCTCATAGCTATGCGCCTATTTTACATTATATGTAAATTAATGACGATATTTTTTGTTATTGGCCCAGTTATGAATAACCCATACCGAAAAAAAGTACAAAAAAAGTAGGAAAAAAAAGCACAAAAAAAACACAAAAAAAGTATACTTTTAGTGACTCAATTTGGAACCGTAGTTACAACCCGGTTCCAAATTGAGTCAAAAAAAGTACTAAAAAAGTACAAATAAAGTAGAAAAAAAGTAGGAAAAAAATACAAAAGTAGGAAAAAAGTACAGTCTACCAACCATGTGTACTTTTTTCGTACTTTTTTTGTGCTTTATCGGATAGACATCTAGAGTACTAAAAAAGTACAAAAAAAGTACAGAAAAAGTACAAAAAAAGTACACAGGCATGTTGTATACTAAAATCTACTTTTATTGTGCTTTTTTTGAACTTTTTTTGTGTTTTTTCGGGTAGACATCTACAGTACTAAAAAAAGTACTAAAAAAGTACAGAAAAAGTACGAAAAAAGTACACAGGCATGTTGTAAACTAAAATCTACTTTTATTGTGCTTTTTTTGTACTTTTTTTGTGTTTTTTCGGGTAGACATCTACAGTACTAAAAAAAGTACTAAAAAAGTACAGAAAAAGTACGAAAAAAGTACACAGGCATGTTGTAAACTAAAATCTACTTTTATTGTGCTTTTTTTGTACTTTTTTTCAGCTTTTTCGGGTAGACATCTACAGCACTAAAAAGTAAAAAGTACAGAAAAAGTACAAAAAAAGTACACAGGCATGTTGTATACTAAAATGTACTTTAATTGTGCCTTTTTTGTACTTTTTTTGTGCTTTTTCACGTAGACATCTAAAGTACTAAAAAAGTACAGAAAAAGTACGAAAAAAGTACACAGGCATGTTGTAAACTAAAATCTACTTTTATTGTGCTTTTTTTGTACTTTTTTTCAGCTTTTTCGGGTAGACATCTACAGCACTAAAAAGTACAGAAAAAGTACTAAAAAAGTACAGAAAAAGTACAGAAAAAGTACGAAAAAAGTACACAGGCATGTTGTAAACTATAATCTACTTTTATTGTGCTTTTTTTGTACTTTTTTTCAGCTTTTTCGGGTAGACATCTACAGCACTAAAAAGTACAGAAAAAGTACTAAAAAAGTACAGAAAAAGTACGAAAAAAGTACACAGGCATGTTGTATACTAAAATCTACTTTAATTGTGCCTTTTTTGTACTTTTTTTTCAGCTTTTTCGGGTAGACATCTAGAGTACTAAAAAAGTACAGAAAAAGTACAAAAAAAGTACACATGCTTGTTATAAACTAAAAGCTGTATATTTTTGTGCTTTTTTTGTACTTTTTTAAGTAGATTAAAAAGTACAAAAAAAGTACAGAAAAAGTATCATTTTAGCACACAAAAAGTATACATTTAGTACAAAAAAGTACAGAAAAAGTACAATTTTAGTATAGAAAAAGTATCATTCTGGTACAAAAGAGTGCAATTTTAGAACAAAAAAAAAGTACAATGCTAGTAATAAAAACTACAATCTTAGTACAGATAAAGTATGGAAAAACCTTTATTTTGATAGAAAGATATCCCTTCAGTGCTATGAAAGTCCATTTCATGTACAAAACTAGATAAAGTTCAAAAGGTATGATCAGTGTTTGAACTTACATGTATAGGAAAACATGCGACATAAAATCCCCTAAATGCTCAATTTCAAATACATTTTTGCAATAACAGCACAGTCATTACTTAATAGTACATATATTGACAACTGATATGTGTTTTATATGAGACAAAATAACATGCTATAATTGATAAGTTTGGTCAAAATTCATGAGTCTTCAGTTTCTTAATTTGGTTCCTTTCTTCTTTGTAAAAATCAAATTTGAAATAATTAACATTTTGTGTCTTTTTGTGAACAGCATCTGTCTCTTTGTCAATACCATCTACTTCACTTAAGAGTCTGAAATGATAAAAAAGAAGACATTAATACATGTAGTTTTACATGTGTGTAGAATGTCTAATGTATATCTTTTATTTATCGTTAGAAGTCGGATATTCGTCACAATTTGTTTTGTTTTTTTCAATTGAGGTTTCTAATTAACAATCCTGAAAAAAACATTTCATATTCAAAGGACTGTAAATTCAACCATTGCAACTTTAATCTTAAAATGTATATCTCAAATATGGTCAAAGAGGATGTACATGTAGCGAGGCAGTTCAGGAAAGGTATAGGTTTTTTAATTCACAATTTATTCCCAGGTTAAGGAGGTGACAGAAAAGTCAAGAGTATTATGTAGCGGGATTGGGAAATTGGGTCAATTTCATCGGTGACAAGGTAGCTCAGCAGAAGAGAGAGCATTCGGCTAGTGGTCCGAGGTCCTGGGTTCAAATGCCGGTCTGGTCGCTACATTTTCTCCCCTCCTGTTACAATAATTGTGAATCAAAAGAAAACATGGACCTACACAATTTGTACCTTGCAACTGCCCAACGCAAGTTTTTAACTTGTAACACAGGAATATAAATAGGGGTTATAAAATGGAAGGCCTAAAATATATACTGACCAAATTTACCAAAAATTCTTCATAACAAGTAGAATTTGTATCAGACTAACACATTTTTACCTGCAGTGAGGTCGGCATGATGACTGCAGTTTCCATTCTTGGGACACCAATTTCATTTGTTGTATTTTCAGGCTTCAAGATCTTCATCTTCAAAAGGAATGAAAATAACTTTAGAAAACTCTTCATTTCTTCAAGGAGGAAAAAACAACCTTATTATGACAATTACACTAGATTTAAAAAAAAAATGTATTTAAATCCAAGGAAAATTAAAAATTTTAAAAATGCAAATTTCTAAACTTAAAATGGCATAGAATAATTTCCAGACAAAAATCGTAAATACCATTTGATAAAACGTAACTTACTCTTTTTTGGTCATCAATCACATACATAAATTGAGAATCACACTTAATACACATTTATTTCAATGTACCTGTTAAAGTATCTTCATAATTGGTGCACATGCAGCTCGGTAATATTCATGATCAGCCAAACCTGGAAATAAATGTATTCTGCATGATGACATATGGTTAATATTAGGATATATACTATTGAATGATTGGATATATATCACTCAGATTGCATGGAAAATTAATTCAAATGATATACAAAGATTACAAAATAAAAATTAATTTGATATAATTATTCTTTCTCTACATTTTCCCAGCTTTAAGTATGCAGCATCAAAAATAAATCATTTACGTTTTTTCTTTTGGAAATTGACACAATTATATATACAGTACACAAATAACTATGGTAAATAATTAAGATAATCGGTCGTGGTAGATCTATATATTCTATCTCTCAAAATTTCAATGATTAAAATACAAACTTATTATCAGGTGTATACGTATGTAAAACATGAATCTTTTGAAAAATTAATTAATATACGAGCCTAAATATATGAAAAATAATGCAAGAAATTTATAAAATTATTTCCTAGATCCAGAAGATGAAATTAAATTTCAAATAAGTCATTATGTATATGCATTGACTGAAAAATATTCATTAAAATTAATGCATACTTAATCGTTAATTTCAAACAATTCTAATTTACGATCGGGATGGAAATACCCACCCGCTTGGCCATCATAAACAGCTGGCGTGATTTACATCTTGCATATCCCATAGCTGGACAGAATGATTTTATCATACAAACATTTTCAGAGAAATTACGGTGAACTTGCATTTCCGAGTTTGCCATGTGATACCGGTGATACCTACCAATCGGTAATTTAAACACAGCCATATACTGTAACCATTGATGTACTGAAGAACTATTCTGCTGTCCCCGTGAAGTCTATGTTCTCCAGTGTATCAGAATATAAGCATGGTCAACATCGGTTGTAAGCCCAGCAGTCTGTGTGTGTTTGTTTACATTTAGCATTCAGACATTACGTAAACAAACATGGCTGCCGATCAGCTGTTTTAAACACACGTGCCGGTGTTTCCCGCGCTGAAATAATCACGTGACTAACACATATGTGTCAGAAGGAATGTCGTGGCACACACTCTCTAAACAAAGAACTCTCCCTTCCGACAAGTTTTGTTGTTAATACTCGATATAGTAAATAGTTATCAAGTATCATGTTGTTTTAATTGGATTGTGTTCCACGTAATATAAATAATAAGATAGACAGCACATGTACGACAACTTTGTCTATTGTATCAAGAACAATTTCCGGCATGTCGTGAATAGATCGAGATTTTTAAAGATTACAGAGGACTTCGTTTGGGATCAGTCTGAGGAGGATTTTATCTGTAAAATGTCAATTTATCATTGCATAAATATATCTAAACAACATATTCTTTGTGGTGGAATATCACAGCTATCAACCGATCTCACCTTCACGAGTTTATAAGGACCTCATGACCGTGCCATTGGTATTTTGTTGATTACAGTTTGGACCTTTTCAATCTGGCTTTCTGTGAACTGATTTGCAAGCCATATTAGTTTGAATAGCAGGCGGCTGCACAATGTGTAAATAGATTGCCAGTGCCCTTGTGGCTAAAATCATGTACACGTATCAAAGTTCAAAGGCAAAATGTACACATGTTGGTCTATCTAGGATCGTGCCTTGATTTATGTCAGAATAGATAGTGTTAAGATTGATTTGTTTATATTAGAGAAAAATATAAATATGTAGTATATTTCAACGTACTTGCAATGATTAAAGAATTCTTTAACAGCAGAAATATTCATGATTAAAAAATAAATAGTGAATTGATCAAAATATAATGTATTCATGCAATTAACATGCTCCACAACATGAACTAAACTGTTTAGGGCGATATTATTTATTATTTAGCTATATTGATCAAAATGAAGTCCATATTTTATCATAAAATTGATAATATAATTGATTAATTAAGTCATAAAACCAATGCACCGTATCTGCATGGTAATTTTATCCTTTTTAGTGGGTTTTTTTTTAATTCACATACATTTTTAGTTCCAAAGAAAGACAGTGTGACAAAAAAATAACTGTAATACGTTATTGTATTTTCACAATCCATGAGAAAAATTCTAAGTTCCAAAAAAGTACAAAAAAAGTACACTGGTATTTTCTCAATCACAGAGAAAAATTCTAAGTTCCAAAAAAGTACAAAAAAAGTACACTGGTATTTTTTTCTCAATCACAGAGAAAATTCTAAGTCCAGAAAAAGTACAAAAAAAACACACTCGAAAATTTCTAAGTCCAGAAAAAGTATAAAAAAAACACACTCGAAAATTTCTAAGTCCAGAAAAAGTACAAAAAAAACACACTCGAAAAATTCTAAGTCCAGAAAAGTACAAAAAAAACACACTCGAAAATGTCAAAGTCCAGAAAAAGTACAAAAAAAACACACTCGAAAAATTCTAAGTCCAGAAAAAGTACAAAAAAAGTATACTTTTTTTGGGCTTTTTGTAAAAAAGCTCAAAAAAAGTAGCATAAAAGTAGCATAAAAGTATACTTTTCTGTACTTTATTTTGGTATGGATGAACTGGAGCTAAAAAGTTTTCATCCATTTTCATATTTACACCAATTTTTAAGTACATTTTCACTTGCCTATTTATTTTCAGAAGAGTACAGATTTGATAGGAATTTTTAGCAAGAACATGTAAATTGCATATAAAGATTAAACAAATATTTGGTATTGAATTGGTACCAAGCAGATTTTACACTACCATTTACTTATAATCAGCTTACCGTAGCAACCACTAACAATTTTACTGATTTCACAATTTACAAGCATGTTTAATGAAATTTCAGTACTAGCATTTTATTTTCGTTTGAAACTGGATCAATACAAATTATAAAGACAGTTTAAATAATTTTTAATCTACATGTTTTTGGACACAATAGGATGTAAATTAGACAACCAACTTTAGTTTTCCATCCCACTTAATTCACATATACGTAGTGCCTAAATGTAAAATTTGTGGAAGGGACCGAGACGGAAGTAATATGGACCATTAAAGTAATCACGCAGGCTCATACAACCAGTTGATTACATTTGCACATTGGGTTTTTGACAATACATCAAACGTTGAATTTGCCCATCCTTGTTACAAATCCAAACTACCGCTTTGAAAAATTTGTTTTGCAAGGTTTACTGGGAGTCCAGTTACACACTAAGACCCCCTATATCACAAACAAATATCAAACGTGGCAATATATAAGTAAACTAGGTATTACTAAATATATGACACATGTCAATAAAAAAAACATAGTTAAAGACTGTAAAACATACTTAAACTTTAGCAGTCACATTTTAGTGCTAATTGCTTTAAATAATCGATTTGTTAGTAGCGCATATCAATTATTGCAATTGGGTGAATATGAAAGGAAATATCCTTTTACAATACATAATACCTGCTGTATATTGAAATTTGTGCTTTAAATTTTTAAACAGCTGCGAAAAATACCAATAAAAGTAAAAAAACTACACGCTAAATACTGGTAATTTTGGAGTAATTACATTATCTAAGATCAAGCATTTATAAATGTAACAAATCAGTAAAGGACAACTTTCAATGCACAATCTAAATAGTGACGGTTTTATTTGAAAGCAACAAAACAGTACAACTTAAATACCTCATGTAACACCAAAAACAACACGTTGGATTTACCACAAAATGTGCAGTGTGGGGGTGACGTTTCTTTATCCTGGTGACGGTTCATGGTAATGCATTTTGTAACTTTGTCAGGCGTCTCGCTCAAAGGAGAATCTGAAAACAATAAAAAAAAAATTTTTAATTTTCTAACTTGACAAGGGAAGGGAGATAACTCTCAGCTATAGTGTCATGTATCAGCTGCTGTTACATTTACTGAACTTGACTGAGCTGACTACAGGTGATCAGATACTAAGTTATTAAAGCTATTGTGTAGTACGTCTCTATACATGTGTACTGTTTAGCTGTTAAATTTGAAGGGCGTAAAATTTTTGTGGCGGTTTTATTTCTTGAATCATCAGTGTAGAATTTTAAAGCATATTCACATGATATGAAGTGATATGTAAACAATGACTTTTTTTGCGCAATATTGAAGGTTTTTAAGTTAATACATTACAGAATAAGGGTTTTAATCTGTAAAGTAGTTCAAAGGTCCAAAGTTTGAGTACTGATTTAGGACTTTTTCTTTTCCTCAACCATTTTATATAGCATAACTAGTACAGAACCCAGAGTACCGAACCTGGGTAACTAAATTTGTTCACATCTAGACAGGTGAAAACCTCGCCTGTTACACTTCTATAAATCACAGATTTACTGCATTTTTTACATTCACGCTGCTATAAGGAACATGATAAGATTCTCAACTGATTCAATATTTTCTGCTTTTATTTACTATTTCTCTTATCATGTTTTCTCAATGGCATCTAGTACTTTTAATTTACCATGTGGGATGACCTTTGACCTAGTATTTATAGCCATGTACCATTATCTAGTGTATTCCGCAAAAGTCCATTAATTTTTTTAGGTTTGATTTTGAATGAATCATTAAATTATATTACATCAGAACCAACTTACTGTCCCAAAAACGATACAATAGGTAAATAATTTAAATTTGTTAATGTGTCGTAATAAATACGTTTTTCAAGAATCTTAATTCTTATTCCTCAGGGATAATTACAGTGAAATTTCGGGGCCGTTTACATAGGTGAAATTGTGGGGACCGCAATGCACCCTGGGAGAGATTGGAATCAAAACTCTCAAGGTTTTGTTTTATTAGTTTAGCGTCCTATTTAATAGCTAGGATTACTTAATGACATGCCAGGTGTGTTGGGGGAGGAAAAACCGAGTACTCATCAGAGAAAAAAATAATGACTAACTACCAGCCAATATCTGGCAACTGCACCAAACCAGAGGTGGAAATTGTGGTAATGTAATGTGAACATTTTAACCACATAGATAATGCGGTCCCTGAAAAGTAAAGGAAAGGTATGTGAAATGACCTTTAACCTTGATGACAACATACCATTAGGATCAAAGGACATGGTGGATACAGCGTCTGAAAATTCATCGTTACTGTTGATGAGTTCGTTGGATGAGGATCGAACCATCACTGCACAGTCAGATTCCTCTGTAAAGAAAAAATTCAAACAGATTGAAACAAGAGCCATACTGGACATTTAACTCAGTTAATTTTAAAAATATTTTTCATACATTTTGTTCATTTTTGTTTTTAAGAAGGAATAACCTCAATTAAAACATTTTCTTTCAATGTGCGAGGGGGTTAACTAAATCATAAGATTAACTTTCTCACCACAAAGTACTGAGTTGAATGAACTAATGCCCAATACATAGGATTCAAGATCCCAAAATGATGTGGGTAAAGCATGATTAACCATCAATTAATCAAACCACCGTCTTGTAATATGCAGCGTCATATTTTGACACAGTTTATTGACATCACAATCACCCAGAGGTGGGACCTATTGATGATAAATCATACTTTAACCATATCATTTTAGCAAATTAAAACTATATTACAAAATTAACCATGATGTGAAATAGTTAACTAATGTCACATCATAATTATATTTTAACGTGGTTGAATTGTTCAAATCAACATGGAGTATAATGCAAGACATTTTTCTCTTCCATTTACATGTCATTTTTATTAAAAATTTAAATATACCGACAGATCATTGTATTAATCTTTGAACAATATGGTGAAATCGTGTTATATATGCCTAATTAAACACAAAAAAATAATATTATGTTATACATTGGGGTTCATGAGACTTCATTACCATACAGAATTAGTGTCATGATTACTCAGACAATCATTTTTGGAAGTCTTTTATCAAACTATAGTCTACTTTGTATGAAAAAAAATACCTGCTCATATTTACATGATAAATAGTAATTTGTCATATTTTAATACATATACGTAATTATATATTTTAAATTGGTCTTCACATAGTATAAAATGGTCCCCTACTAATGCTAAAATTGTGATAAGCAGAATTGAAGCAATGCTTACATAATCATATCATTTAAAAGTTCACAAGATGTCACAAGAATATGGTTTCAATAATTGCTCAGTTGTGCCCATTCACCTTGTTAAAGTATGTAATATGTGATAAAGCAGATGATTAGTTAATTGTTTCCAGTAAAAGAAGTGCATGCATGCATATGATGAGGGGGGGCACAATTTTTCAGTGAAAAATACAGTTTGAATAATTCCCTGAAATAGCAATAGTGTACTGGCATGACATTTGAAATAAGCAAATAACACAATAATGACTTTGAATATTCATGTTTTAAATCACAAATACTACAGACTACTGAATATTTATGATTTAATCACTATAAATATCTACTGAATTTTTATCTGATTTTCATGAAATGGCAATACTACAGACTACTGAACATTTCTTTATTTAAGCACATCTGAATAAAAATCTAACCACATTACAATCTTGAACATATTTACAATCACATTTTTTTATATTCAATATAAATTAGAATTATGTAAAATTTCTATAATTTTATTAGTTCAATAAATATTTATAGCTAAGAAAAGAAGCAAAATGTAGCATTAAATCAGAAGTAACTTAAATTGTGTTCATTCACATGAGATTTTATGAAACGTCTTGTCTTGAAATTTCTTAAGAAATGTTTCACAAATTCTCATATGAAATGAATACTCATTAAGATCATATACACCTATATATGGTTAATTATCAACTTGCAAGCAGGAATATTTTACCTCCAAGCTTAAAGCACAAAGTGTGCTAAACATAACTTTGTAATCTACATTACAGTATACACCTGAAAAATAAATGCAATTAGATGATACTGGAACATTTTTACAAAAGAGATTTACACGAAATGTTTACCTTTGGTCTTTCTTTAGATAAGCTATTTACATGTAATTAGAAAATATGGATTGTTTCCATTTTTTTTGTTGTAGCTGCATGTCAGTGTATTTCATATGTGTGGTAAAATGTATGATTTACATATTTGCTTAGTGCATGTTATAATTGTATGTGTAGTATCCCCTACATTAAAAAATGAACCAGAGGCTGGGTGTTAGGGACCTTCACAGTCAATCTGACTTAACAAACTTGAGCACATCCTATACATAGCTAAAATGTACATTAGTATGCAAAATACAACTCATTCATTCAAAATTTATTTCATAACCCCATGAAGTTGAAAAATTAAAATCAATGCCTTGAATTTTTTCAGACTTATTTGTTAACATAAAATATGTTTTAAGGTTCACGATTCCATTGATTTTAATTGGATTATCTTTTATTAATCAATATACAACAAACGTTGACGTCTCTATTGTGATTGTCATGATAACGTCGGGGTGTTTTCGCGCCATTCTGGGATTTTTTTCTTTACATGTATGAAGAAAAAGGATCTGCCAATCAAAAAATTGGATATAGTAATGAAAACAAATAAAGATTAAGTTATAGTGGACTACAAGTGTTATCATTGGATCCATGAATGACGATGCAGAAATTACGAACACTAACACATCAGCATGAATCATTTTTGATCAAGACAATTGGAAAGGACCATGTCGGAATCATTCCAGGTAAGTTTCAGCTCAATGTCATTCAAGTTTAAAAATGGATATTTTTTAGGGAAATTATGATTGTGTCAGGTCATGTTTATGAAAACTATTCAAAAAAGTGTCCATAGCTGTCATATTGAACATCACAATATGACCTTGGTGGAACTAAGAGAAGAATGGTAAAATTGTTTTTTTTTCAAGATAAATATTCAATGTGATGGTCCATCCTGGGTGTTTATATACATTTATTTACATGTTCCTGATAATTATGTACACAAGCCACCATTTAATATGGTCTTAAATGAAATAGCTTTATTAGTTTTGCTATACAGTGCATTAGTATTTTCCCTATAGTTTAGGAAAAGGCAGGAATATAATCATCAATTAGAGTAAATTAATGATTAAACATGTTAATGTAGTGAATAAAAACAAAATAACAACAAGCATGTTAGTTAATTTCATCCCGATAGTTTCCATGAGGTTGGCTATAAAGGACATAAATGAACAAATTTGTAATTTTCAATAACAAAAAAAAAAAAAAAAAAAAAAAAAAATCTCAAAATCTAACAATTATCTAACATTTCTATGTTTAGATAATGTATTAATAAATTTTGATGAAACCTTTCTCTCTATTTACAAATACAGAACTACTTTCTCAATCTGAAAGGAAATGCATAATATATAAAATATGCAACTTTTAAATTGAAAATCAATGACTTTTGGATAAGTATGTTTAATTTTCTGGGTTCCAACACAACCAGTGTAAGTAAGAGTGCTAGGTATATAAAAGATAGGGGAAAAAGAAAAGAAAAAAAAGAAACAAATGAAAAGGAAGGAGATAAATAAAATAAAGGGAATTGTGTTATTGACAGGTATATATACAATGGTTGTTATAAATCTTCATTCATTTAATTCCGTGTCTTATTTTCATTGGTCTAGGCCCTGACCAATCAAATTGGTTTGTTACTTACGTTCCTCCTCCGTTTCCACATCTGTGTCTGACTCGGAGTCAGATGAAAACTCAGAGTCACAAAAACTGGCATCTGGTTTTAAATCAAATAATAGAAAGGTGAAAACACGAATCTTATGGCTTTAGCTCAGCCATAGCTTAGTCTACATCTAAAGCCCAAGTGAAGAAATGTAGACATTAGACAAAGGACCAACATAAACATCTACCCTAGGAATGAAAAGTTGATAATTTATCTAGAATTTTTAGATATAGATCCTGAGACAAATTGAACATTTTCTACACACAATACATGTACATCAGTTTATTCAACTCTTGGCCATTGGATAAATGCGTTTGGTTGTTGCATAGATAATTTGTATTACACTAGAGAAATACGAACCTTCCAGTCTTTAGATTGTTGCATAGATAATTTGTATTACAATAGTGAAATACGACCTTCCAGTCTTTAGATTGGTTGAGATATTTGAACTTTTACCTGAACCACTTTTTTCTTGCTGCCGAATCATGTCACAAATATGTTAACGCATCAATAATCGATAACCAGATGTGGGACAGTGTTGAAATCTGCGTTCTCATCCGTAGCATAAGATATTGACTCAAAATGTTCATAATTGTTATTCTGTCAGCAATATGTCTTGCCTTAGGAGGACCATTCAAAGATTTCGGTAGATATATAATGTACTTTAGGCTGGATGCTGATAGATGATTTAATAATGATATTAACAGCTAGGTATCACTAGTCATGGTTGCTGGATATGAAATTTATTTCACACTTGTAAGTTACATGTACCTTAAAAAAAAAGTTGTATCTTTAGTAAGCTTTGAAAAAATAACTCACGTGCGTAAAATAAATTCCATATCCAACAACACTTATTGTGTAACCTTTATAACTTGTTAAAAATTTGGGATCCTGGGATGATATAACTTTATTCCAATTTGAAAGTGCAGTCGTGGGATATAATATATGAAATGTATGCAGAACTTCTAATTTAAGTATATGAATTATCAAAGTTTTTTTTTTTAGATAAAGTTTTTTAATCTATACAGAATTTAGTTCATGGACCTATACACAAAGTACATATTATATAAGGAAATGATGTGTGTAAAATGCTGGATATGAATTATATCTAACTCTGGAATAATATAGGGATAGATGTACACACAATCACAAGGAACAAGATTCCGCTTATACATAAAGGAAGAAATATATGACAAATTGATTTTTATTCATACAGTTCTCAATTGATTGATTTTGTGAAAAAAGGGTCAAAATAATACTGGGTACAGTTTATTACTGGTACTAGCTAGCCAATCAGCATTGAACAATTACTGGTACTAGCCAATCAGCATTGAACAATTACTGGTACTAGCCAATCAGCATTGAACAATTACTGGTACTAGCCAATCAGCATTGAACAATTACTGGTACTAGCCAATCAGCATTGAACATTTACTGGTACTAGCCAATCAGCATTGAACAATTACTGGTACTAGCCAATCAGCATTGAACAATTACTGGTAACAATTACTGGTACTCTAGCCAATCAGCATTGAACAATTACTTGGTACAATTACTGGTACTAGCCAATCAGCTTTGAACAGTTACTAATTACTGGTACAATAGCCAATCATCACTTTTGAACAATTAATTACTGGTACTAGCCAATCAACTTCGAACAGTTGATTACTGGTTCTAGCCAATCAACTTTGAACAGTTAATTACTTGTACTAGCCAATCAGCTTTGAACAGTTAATTACTGATATTAGCCAATCAGTTACCAGTGCTAGTCAATCAGGTTGACAATTTATCACAAAAATAACAAATGCTGTTTCTAGGACAAAAAAAAAAAAAAAAAAAAAAAAAAAAAAAAAAAAATCTATCCTGACCATTAGATTACTCTTATTTTAATATTCCTATATATGAAACAAAATACTGATGTTTAATGATGGAAAAAAATCCTTTTAATAACACAGATTTCATTTTTTAAATATATCAATTTGTCTTTGAGACTAGAAAAGAATATTAAAGTGTTAAATTTCACAACAAACATGCAAAGATTGTGAATACCACAACAATACAAGCAGAGTTAAAGGAACCCAAAATACGAGGCATGAAATTACTGATTATATACACAATTCACAATAATTCATACACTACATCACATTTAATTCAATCCTTAAGGATTCGTGGCGCCCCACTGAGATTAACAAGTCCAATGAAGGATTATGATGAACTACTTATGTTTTCTTTCTCTGTATTAGAAATGAAATTTTGCAATTGTGCGATACAGTCAAAATATATGATTGTAAT
Source organism: Argopecten irradians (assembly GCF_041381155.1). Lineage (NCBI taxonomy): Eukaryota > Metazoa > Mollusca > Bivalvia > Pectinida > Pectinidae > Argopecten > Argopecten irradians. Next base: position 19,060 of record NW_027188333.1, read on the forward strand.
TAACAATATTTTCTGAGTTATGGAGAATTTCAAATTCTGATATACATTTCTAAGTTTTATTTTTCTCTAATTTGTAGCAAACAATGCACAACAAAATCATTCTTTTAATACACCCATGGAGAACAGTAACTTCATCTAAACATTAATTACGATTCAAGACATTCATTCAGATGGGCAGACAACAGACTAAATACGATTTGTATAGTCCATCAGATGGTTTGCTTTAACTATAGGTAAATAATAGAAATGTAATATTCTGGTATCTTGCCTTTTTTATTCTACCATCTTATAGATATACAATATTAAAATTTCGTCAAAGTGGCTACGCTGACAAATGACATTTTTTGACACAATCAAAAACAACAGGAGTTGTGTGTGACGATTTAAGTATTTTTCTTCACTGTTTCAAAAGTTACTTACTTATATACATTCCTACCATTTGAAAAGTTTGAGCTTCTAGTTTCACTTCAAGGAAAGATACATAAAAAGTATTTAATTTCTAAACTCAACAAAATCCGTGATGTGCCCTATATCCTATTATGGATTAGATATTTGTTGCGCAAAATCACCAAAAGAGCAAAATGATTTTTTTAAGTAATGTTTTTTTGTGATCCAATTAGACTAATTTATACATTGATCTTCACTAAACTGAAATTATTTGATTCTGTTATGACATTAATATACATTTTATCTGTCGTTGGTTGCATTCTATTAATAATTTACTGATGAAAGGTTACCTTACCATTTACATGTTTAAGTCATGGAATAAATTAATTATCCAAAACATTTATATTTGTACCTGAGCATTCGTCCTCAGAATTATCCATGAACTAGATTCCTGAAGTCGTTCTAAACATTTCAAATATTCCGTGATGCAGATATAATCCACTATTTGTCTGTCTGACATTATAGCCATTTAATTTAAGTCTGTTATGACATTATCCAACATTTTATTGTATATGACATTGTCCAGTATTATTTATCTGTTATGACATTCCCAACCAAACATCTGTTATATGACATTATCATCACAGTTGAACATTTTATCTGTTATGACGTTATCCAGCATTTATCAGTTATTAATATTATCCAGCATTTTATATGATATGACAATCATTACCCAAAATTGTTATCTGTTATGACATTATCCAGCATTTCATATGATATGACATTATCCAGCATTTATCTGTCATGACATTATCCAAAATTTCATCTGTTATGACATTATCCAGCATTTTATATGATAGGACATTATCCAGCATTTATCTGTTATGACAATATCCAGCATTTCATCAGTTATAACATTATCCAGTATCTTATCTGTTATGACATTACCCTGTAATTTATTAGTTAAACTGTGTATGACATTATTAAACATATTTTATCTGTTATGAAAGTAATCCAACATTTTATATTTTACAATAATCTTAAGTTACCAGCATTTATCTGTTATGATATTTATCCAGCATTTTCATCAGTTATTACATTATCCAGTATTCTATCTTTAAAGACATTATCCAAGCATTTAAGCCTAATTATGACATTATCCAGCAACTTTCATCTGTTTATGACATTACCCAAAATTATTTCATCTGCTATGACATTTCCAAGAATTTTTTTTGTCTTTATGACATTATCCAGATGATTACTATTATGACATTATCCAACATTTTATTTATGACATTAAGTACAATTTTATATGATATGACATTCAGATGCATTTATCTGTTATGAATTATCCAGTATCTTATTGTTATGACATTACCTCTGCGTAAAAATGTAATTTATTATTTGGTACACTGTTATGAACATTTATCTGAAACATTTTTATCTGTTATGAAATTACCTTCAACATTTTTATATTCCTCGGACATTATCCTCATTACTCGTTAACAGGTTTGAATCCTGAGTATTTTTTACTTTATGACGTTATTGAAGCATTTCTCAGTTCGAATATTTCAGCAATTCACTGAGTTATATGAGTATGACCATTTACCCAACATTTTATCTGTTAATGACATTATCCAGCTTTTCATTTGATTGTTGACATTATCCTAACATTTTATCTGTCATGACATTTTCCAAAATAATTTCATCTGTTATGACATTATCCAGGCATTTTCATATGATATTTTCTCAGCATTTATCTGTCATGAACATTATTCCAAATTTCATCTGTTTATGACATTATTTTCATATGATATGGACATTATCACTGATTTATCTGTTTGTGGAAGTTATTCCAAAATTTCATCTGTTTTTTTGTAGGACTTTGAAAATGCACAATATCCATAGATTTTCATCAGTTATCAACATTTATCCAGTATCTTATCTGTTAAGACATTACACTGTAATTTATTCGGTCTGAGTTTACACTGTTGATGACATTATCAGTACATTTTATTCTGTGTTAATGAAAATCGTTATCCAGGTCGATTTTTATTTTCATGATGCATTTATAAACATTAACATTTATCTGTTATGATATTATCTAGCATACACCTCATCAATATGTTATTACATTATCCAGTATTCTATCTGTTATGACATTATCCAGCACCCATTATCTATTATGACATTATCTCAGCATTTTTCTGTTTGGACATTATACACCTAATTTCATCTGTTATGACATTATCAAGCATTTTATTGTCTTGCCCCGTAGTGACATTACACCTCTACCAGTCATTTATCTATTCATGACAAATTATCCAAAATTTGTTCAACATGACATTGATCCAGCATTTTATATGATATGACATTATCCAATGCATTTATACTGTTATAGACATTATCCAGTATCTTATCTGTTATGACATTACCTCTGTAATTTATTAGTTACACTGTGTATGACATTATTCAAACATTTTTTTATCTGTTATGAAAAGTATTCAACATTTTATATTTCATGACAAGTTATCCAATTTATCTGTCTATGATTTTATCCAGCATGTTCATCAGTTATTACAGTTATGTACCAGTATTCTATCTGTTATCTGACATTTGACTATCCAGCTATTTATCTATTATGACATTATCCAGCATTTCATCTGTTATAGACATTATCCTTAATTAAAATTAATTTTCCTTAACCTTAAGATTAGTTATGTCATTATCTCCTAAATCTTAATTTTAGTCACTAAACTTTAAGAAATTCCTTAACTGAGGATTCCTCATAGAAAAAATAAAATCTATAAAGTTGCAATGAAAAGAATCTGGTAAGTTAATAGCCATTCCTTAATACATTTATGCATTCTTATGGAGAATTTTAAAGGAATTCTTTTATGTAATTTCAGGGGTGAATGTTCAAGAAATTAAGCCTGTGTTTGTAACTAAAATATTTCATTGAACTTTTAACCTTGAACTTTCACCAAAATTAGTGATAACATGAAATTACATTGTTTTGAATTTTTTTGTGACATTAGCCTTATCTACCTGACACATGACTTAATATGAATAACCTTTGACTACTTTATTTTAACTTTAATGTACAATTACCTTGTGAATTTGACCTTGTGGAGTTAGAGAAGGACTGTCTGTGAGGAATGGGAATTGATGACTTCCTCTACATCGCTGTAATGTTTCCCAGATCCAATCTCTCTGTTCGAGACGGAAACAGGCATTTTCCTGACATTATGATCTTATTTCAATCTCATTTTGGCTTTCTTCGTGTGGTTCATCCTCTTCGTTGTGGTTTGAAGTAGTAGCCATTTTCGCGGCAAGAGCTAGTTGTGTTTCCAGTTCGAGTTTGTCGAATGTCACTGAGTTTGAGACCGAACCATTCATGACCTGCCAGCAACATGCTTGTCTGTGAGCACGGAGCATTGTTTTCCGCAGACCTACAATGTGTTATCAAAGCTTTTACAAAATAATTGTCACACAATAAGACTAAAATATCACAAATGTTACTTTCAATCCCCATTTCAAACCAATTTTTCCTTTTATTTATAGTTGTTACATTTCATGGGTGTTTTACATTTCACTATTTATTGTTTGTGGAAGTTATTCTCGTGAGGAATTATATTTCCTAAATTTTTTTGTAGACTTTGAAAAGCATTCATTTACTGATTGATAGATAAAGGTTTTGACTGTCGATGATATCGACATCTGATAAACTATTAAATCGAGTTATTAATGCAGGAGGCCGCAAAAAACATTAGGATGTTTCAATGTAGCTATAAATATAAAATTACCCACTGACTTGGAGAATCTATCTACATAAAACCTGCCTCCAATGTCATGTAATAAATCCAATCTCAGTTCTGCATGGTCCAGTAACATTACCTGCCAATGTCTATGTATATTTGAATCTACCAATTTTGTAAGTGATGCCCCATGTATATATTCAATTAAATGTAATGACTGTGCTAATCTGGAATTTTGTTCTGCAATGGCCCATCTACATTACACCTGCCAATGTCATGTATATAAATCTCTCAATTTTGTTTCTGCGTGCCCAGTATCCCCAATGACTACCAATGTGATCGTATAAATCTAATTTTGTTCTATCAAATTGCCCTTCCTACCTACAACCTGGGGGACCAATGTCATGTGGTATAAATTCTCCAATTTTTTGTTCTGCATGGACCAAGTAATGTGTATATTTACACCTGGTAATGACATGTATAAAATCTTCTCTAATTTACCTGTGTTGACGTCTGCTACCGGACCAGTATTATTATACTACACCTACCAATGTCAATGTATAGTGAATCTATCTAATTTCATGATATATTTACCTGTATCTGTATACTACCAATGTGGTTGTATATAAACCACTCTCAATTTTGGTTCTGCGTGGCCCCAGTATCTATATTTACACCTACCAATGTCATGTATCAATCTGGGTAATATTTATTCTGGTAAGTGCATGGCCCAGTATTTACACCCTACCAAGTCATGTATAAATTTTTCAATTTTGTTCTGACGTGCCCCAGTATCTATATTTACCTGGATACAATGTCATGTATAAATTTACCAATTTTGTTCAACATGCCCCTAGTATATATATACACCTGGTCATGTATCAAGCTCTCAATTTTATTTACTGCATGGCCCAGTATCTATATACACCTACCAATGTCATGTATAAATTTTTCAATTTTGTTCTGCGTGCCCAGTATCTATATACACCTATCAATGTCATGTATAAATCTCTCAATTTTGTGGTATGCCGTGCCCCAGTATCTATATTACCTACCAATGTCATGTATAAATGTGCCTCAATTTACCTGGTTCTAAATGCCCCTGTATCTATATATTTACCATGGTCAGTGTATCTGCTTGGTCAATTTTATTTCTGGTATGGGGCCCACAGTTCTTCGATCTGGTATACCTTACCAATGTCAGTGACCGTACTAAAATTTTTTTATTTGTTAAGTGACCCCTATGTGGTATCTATTTACCTGGTCAATGTCATGTATATGTGGTCAATTTACCTGTTAAGTGACCCTATGTGGTCTATATTTACACCTACCAAGTGTACTGTATGTCTCTCATATTTACCTTGTTCTGCATGCCCCAGTAGCGGTATACTTACCTGCACAGTTTGTAAGGTGACTGTCTATGTGGTATATTTACCTGGTAAGTGACTGTCTATGTATATTTACCTGAAGTAACCAGACTGTCAGTCAGTGGTTACCACGCCCCTATCTGGGATACCTGTACCTGTTTAGGTCCTCCTGTGGGTCCTTTGTGGTTATAGTCACCTAGGTTAAGTGACTGTCTATGTGGTATATTTAGGTCTATGAAGTCTGCAATGTGGTATAAAAATCATACCTGGTAATTCAAATTTTTGGTATATTCACCCCCCTGAAGATGACTGCATTTTGTGGTCTTCTAAAACCAAAGGTTGGAATAGTCCATTTTGGTAATTTACAGGGGTGAAGTGACTTAATATTTGTGTTTGTACCTGCCTAATGACTTTTTGTGGTTCAATTTAATACGCCTATAAAGACTTTTTTCATAAAATGTAATGAACTTTAAAACATGGTTTTGCTTTTTTTTTTGTATGCATTTTATTTACAACTGAAACATTTTCACTACGTTACTATGTTTTGATGTAAATTTTTTAATGCGATTAGATATGTGAATTTAAATAATGTATGAAAGTAACAAATAATGTGATACATTTACCTGGTAAGTGACCAAGCCTACCTGTGTCGTATATTTAATCCTGTTAAGTGACATGCCTAACACATGTGGTCCTGACTTTACCATGTTTTAAGTATTTTGTCTCTATCTGGTAATAAATTTTTCTGGTAAAATGGACATCTGTATGTGGTCTTATACCTGTGTAGGGGTAGACGTTCCATGTGATATATTTTACCTACCCATCAAGTGCAGACTTGGGTAAAATGGCACGGTACATTTCCTGGTAAGTATGACTGCTATGTGTTTTGGATACTGGTAAAATGACATTCTTTAAATGTGTGTGGTGATTTAATTTCCTGACCTAAGTAAAAACACTGTCACACTGTCTTTCAACGGCTGGTACATTTAAATTTGACCTGGTATGTGACAAAGTGATGCCTTTGTGTGGTATAATTATGGTTGCAGACTGTCTATGTGGTATAATTTACCTGAGTAGTCCTAATTCCAAGTGACTGTATGTGGTATTATTTCCTGGTATGATAATTTACCTGGTAGAGTGACTGTGACACTTGAACCGATGAAAGTTGACGTTTGACCTATATATATTTACCTGGTAAGTGACTGCCTATGTGGTCATATTTACCTGGTAAGTGACTGTCTATGTGGTATATATTACCTGGTAAGTGACTGTCTATGTGTGGTTAATTTACCTGGTAAGTGACTATGGATTTAGCTCTATGTGGTATATTTATTACCTGGTAAGTGACTGTCCTATGTGGTAATATTTACCTGGTAAGTGACTGCCTATGTGGTATATTTACCTGGTAAGTGACTGCCTATGTGGTATATTTACCTGGTAAGTGACTGCCTATGTGGTATATTATTACCTGGTAAGTGACTGCCGTCTGCCATGTGGTATATTTACCTGGTAAGTGACTGTCTATTGGTATTATTTACCTGGTAATGTGACTGCCTATGTTGG
>NW_027188334.1:0-25936 GCF_041381155.1 Argopecten irradians
TGAGAAATGATGGAGTCCATGATTTGTTTGTTTGATTATTTTAACGTCCTATTAACATCAATGGTCATGTAAGGACGGCCTCCCATGTATGCAGTGTGTAGCTTGTGTGAAGTGCGAGGTGGTTTTTTGGGAAACTGCGGTATGTTCGTGTCTTCTTGTATAGTGGAACTGTTGCCCTTTTTATAGTGCTATATCACTGAAACATGCCGCCGAAGACACCAAGCAACACACCCCACCCGGTCACATTATACTGACAACGGGCGAACCAGTCGTCCCACTCCCTGTATGCTGAGCGCTAACCAGGAGCAGAAACTACCACTTTATAGACTTTGGTGTGTCTCGGCCAGGGGACAGAACCCAGAGCCTTCCTCACAGGGGCGAACACTCAACTCAAGGCCAAAAGTGAGGCGGTGCCAAGGGGGGCATTAGGAAAGATAAAGTCAGTTAGGAAGAAGAGAAAAGATAATATCCTAAATCTAGTCGCCTTTTAGGATCATGCAATAGGGGCAGCAGGTACAATTCTAACGCCCTACCTGCATGCAGGGCCATGGAGTCCATGAATGAAATATGTGATACACTTTGATAGTGCATTCAAATCAGATTTAAGAAACGATTCCAAATCATATATATAACCCAAACCACAATTTTTTAATTCCATTCTCAACTGTAAAATCCAGCTATGATTATTTTCTTCCGTTTCTAATTTTCCTGATAATAGATCATATCATAATCAACAGAATCAAAATTGGAAATCATTAATTCTATTTGTTTTCTTTTCTAAATTGATCATTTTGTAAAAAAGTAGAGATTTACCATCTTGAAATGAAGGTTCCGTTATTGATAATATAAAAAAAGTTTTAATGGAATTATTAATATATTCTATATTTTTACCTGAAAATGTAAGTTTTAAAACTAAAACTTTCCTACACAAATCCATGTTAATCTTCAACTTATCTTTTTCATAAATATTTCCTATAATAGAAAGTAAGAACAGACTATAGCTTAAACTCACTCAGGTGTAAAACTTGACATGTTGACCAGGTAATACAGGTAAATTTCAGAATGTTGGCTAAGTGAGAATGAATCTTACAGTGTATCTATAAAGTGGTCGTATCTGATAATCAATGATAACCGCACCATTGAACAAGGGTCAAGAGTTTCATTTTATATTGATTTTTATAACATATAGAGTACAGAGAATGATTGCATGTACATCACTCTTAACTATATTGATAATCAAGATGACTGGCTCAACTACCACAAATGTATAATGAATTCAACATATATGTATAGCAATATACATGCAACATGTGCAACACAAGACCAATATCCATCTAGGTTATAATATGCGTATCACAAATGACTTGAGAATTTTATCCTAAAAGTTTTTAAAAACCACAATTTGTATGAAGGAATGAATGAGCATAACTTTCTAAAATAAAAGTTATGTAAAACCATAACTTCTGTATGAAGGTATGGAAAATCATAACTTTTTCTATAAAAAAAAAAACTATGAAAAACCATAACTTAGTTGAAAGAATATAAATAATGACTGCTCCCCGATAGTGTGTATGTTAAAAGATATGGATAATCATTACTTTTGTCAAAGCGACGATAAACCATAACTTTACCTATATGATAAAAGTTATTGTTAGCCGTATCTTTTATAAAGGTATGGTTTACCATAAAACCCCAGACTGAATAACAATATACACTGTCAGAGCTATTGTAAGTCGAAAACGGGTTTTATTTTCGACCAAGGATTTATAAGTGATATACGTCCTTGTTTCGATGTGTGGAGCATTTGTCGTAAATACTATACTTGCAGTCGTGTACAAGGGCGTTTATATCACAGGGACCTGGCACGATTTTTTAAAACTAACAGTATACATATGTTATATATATGTATACTATTGGTTAAAAACCCTGTGGTATATATGCATGTACTTCCAATAGAAATATACTTCCGGTGTCAATGGCGACGGTCGCTATTGTTTATCGCTCCGAGTGAGCGAGGGTATTTTTTCACTTCTAAACCATTATAATTGTACAAGTTTTATGATATTTGTTGTTTAATAGGTTACTAGAACCATTTTCTAGTCCCACATAAAACAAAGTAGCGATCTAGAACGTGAATCATCCAAAATTCGCGATCATGCCTACTGGACCAGATGTAAACAAATCGGACGTCGCGGACAACGGCTTGCGGAAGAGTAATCGAACGTCAAATACAAGGGGAGCAAAGGAAAAATCTATATCAACTGGAGGATCTTTCACTGCTCCATGGACAGAAGAGCCATGGACTTGTTCAGTTTGCAACAAACTCTACACAGATAAGGATTCTAAACTATTAGAATGTCAACGCTGCGAAGGCCATTTCTGCACTAAATGCTTGGACAAGGGAGACAATGAGTACGCTGTACTCTCAAAGTCGAATGCTATGTGGTTCTGCGCTCCATGCAGAGTCCATATAGAAAAGAATATTAACAATGAAAAAATGATTGAGCAGAAATGCAAGGAAATAATGAACGAGTTTGAAACAAGGATCACGCAAATTGAATCTGAACTCAAGAACAAATGTGATGAAAACAAAGTGAGGGACATTATAAAGGAGGAAATGGCAACTGGAGTAAATAGAGAAACACAGTCTCTATCGACAGAAGCCCCCAAAACCACCACCAACACCCAAGAAGTTCTATCAGAACTAGAAGATAGAAAGAAAAGGGAAAATAACATCATCTGTTTTGGAATTGAAGAACAAACAAGCAATGAGGGAAGCGAAAGAAAAAGAAAGGATGAGAAAACGATACGGGATATCTTGTCAGCTTGTAAACTTAACAAGGAACTGCTTGACAGTATCACTAAAGTGGTACGTCTAGGGAAAATTAAGAAGCCTGAAAGCAATGCCAAAGAAAATGAAGATGCAAAACCAAGGCCAATATTGGTTTCATTTGGATCAATAGAGGATAAAAAGCTCTTCTTTAAAAACATAAGGGAGCTGCAAACAACTAAGGAATACAAATCAGTTAGGATCAGCAACGACCTAACGAAAACTGAAAGAGAAAATGAAGCAAAACTAAGAGACGATGCAAATCGCATGAACACAGAAAAATCTCAGTCGGGGAAATATGTATTTCGAGTAAGGGGCCCACCTTGGGACAGAAAAATTGTCCGGCAAATAAAGAAAGGAACCTAAAATCAGGCAAAAAATACAACACAAACTCTCAGGACCGATTAAAAGTATTCTATACAAATGCTGATAGTCTACCTAATAAATTTGAGGAATTAAAGCTTAGGCAATTTGGAATCGAAGCCGACATAATAGGAGTTACAGAGATGTATCCAAAAAACTGCAGATATATACCTAACAGAACAGAATTTCATATCCCAGGGTATGACTTATTTATGAATGAAAATGCATTACATTGTCATAGAGGGGTGGGTATATACACAAAGGAAACGCTGAAAGGAGTAGAAGTAAACATAGGAAATACATTCAAGGAAAGCGTATGGGTGAAAATCAATCTTGCTGATAAAAACTGCTTACTGATAGGATGTCTGTATAAAAGTCCGAATTCGAGTCCTGAAAACGTAGAGGAGCTAAACAAGCTCATTACATCTGTATCATCTGACCCAGAGTACAGTCATCTGTTATTAGTTGGCGATATCAACATGCCGAAAATTAATTGGAATACCTGGTCGTCAAACCACGACAAAGAAGGAGAGAGCTTTGTCGAATGTTTGAGAGACAACTACCTCTATCAACATGTCAAAGAATATACAAGAGAAAGGAAGGGAACAGAACCAAGTATCTTGGATCTTGTTATAACTAACGAAGATGAAATGATAAGAGATATTGCTTATGAAAGTCCAATTGGAAGCAGTGATCATTTGGTACTTGTCTTCAATTTTTTCTGTAAATCTCTAAAAACTTTAAATCAAAAGCCACGCCCAAAATATAGTAAAGGCGATTATACCAGTATGCGAGAAGATATGCCAGAGGACTGGTCAGACATACTCCACGGAGATATTTCTGAAGTGTACAAAAAATTTACTAATCTAATTATTGAGAAAGTAAATAAGTTTATTCCAAAACACAAACCTCGCCTCTACCAAGGAGATCAAAAAGATAGGACACCATTAAAAGAGGTAATTTTGAAGAAGATTAGGAAAAAACATAGAGCATGGCAACGGTATATGGAAACCAGAACCGAAGAAAAATTCAAAGAATACACAAGAATCAGAAATCAGCTTAAGTGGGAGATAAGAAAATCCAAACGAGAGTTAGAAAGAAAAATAGCAGAAGACATCAAAGAACAACCTAAGAAATTTTGGAAATATGTCAACTCAAAAAGAAAAGTTAAAACAGGCATTTCCGACCTCAAGGGCCTAGATGGAGATCTCCAGAAAATTGCTGTGAGAGACCAGGATAAAGCAGAAGTACTTGCTAAATTTTTTAGTAGTGTTTTTACCCAAGAACCACCAGGAGGCTTACCAGACTTCCAAGAAAGAGACATTAGCTACCAATTTGAGGAAATTAACTGCACGCCAGAAGCAATTGAAAAATTGCTATATGATTTAAATGAAAATAAATCCCAAGGACCGGATATGATGCACCCTAAAACCCTCAAGGAACTACGCAAGCAAATAAGTAACCCTCTAGCAGAAATTTTTAACAGATCACTCCAGGAAGGCAAACTACCAGAAGCTTGGAAAGAGGCAAATATAACACCAATTTTCAAAAAGGGCTCAAAATCTGAGGCAGGAAACTACAGACCAGTCAGTCTTACAAGTATTATTGGGAAAACACTGGAAAAATTAGTAAGAAATAGCATTGTAAATCACATGGACAAAAATAATCTTTTGAGTAATAAACAATTTGGTTTTATAAATGGGAGATCTACGCAACTTCAGCTACTAATGGTTTTGGAAGAATGGACGAAAATAATTGACAACGGTGGTCAACTGGATGTAATTTACATGGACTTCATGAAAGCGTTTGATAAAGTCCCACACCGTCGTCTAATAAAGAAACTTAAAGGATATGGAGTGAGTGATAGGGCTACTAACTGGATAACAAATTTTCTTAGCAATAGATGCCAAAAGGTCATTGTAAATGGAGAAACATCAAAGATATATCCTGTATTAAGCGGCATACCCCAGGGAAGCGTCCTTGGACCAATTTTATTTGTACTCTACATTAATGATTTACCAGAAAATACAGAATCCCAGTCGCCACTTTTTGCAGACGATACAAAATTATACAGAGAAATCAGAAGCATAGATGATAAAAACATTTTGCAAAGTGACTTGATAAATCTTGAAAAATGGTCTGAAAAGTGGTTACTTAAATTTCATCCAAATAAATGTAAAGTCCTTGCGATTAAATCCAAAGAAAAGAGAGTATATAGTATGTCTGGAACAACAGGCGAGCAATTAGATCTTGATAATATTACATCAGAAAAGGATATTGGAGTAACAGTGGATGAAGATTTAAATTTTAGAACACACATCCAATTAGGAGTAAATAAAGCAAACAGCATTTTAGGACTGATAAGAAGAACCTTTACCTTCCTGGATGAAAAAATGTTTAAACTACTGTTTAAGGCTCTCGTGAGACCCCACCTGGAATATGCCTCAAGTGTGTGGAGTCCTTATATGACAAAGGACATAGAACTTATTGAGAACGTCCAACGAAGAGCTACAAAGCTCATACCAGGCTTTAAAGACTTGCCATACCCAGAGCGTCTACAGAGACTAAATCTGCCTACCCTAGAACATCGTAGGAAAAGAGGGGACCTGATAAATGTTTTCAAAATCCTGAAAAATATTTATGATGAGCGCGTCACATCGTCTATTTTCCAAATGGATACCAACAGCAGGACAAGAGGACACTCCTTAAAAATATTCCAAAAACGATGTAACACTGATATTCGAAAACATTTTTTTCAGTTTTCGAGTTGTAGATACCTGGAACAATTTACCCCAGCATGTTATAGATGCAACAGATGTCAAGAAATTTGAAATTCTTTTAGACAATCATTGGAGAAACTGTCAACAAATATTTTAACTTTTATATATGCTTATTAACTCAAATGAACACTAAATTACATGTATATATTATATGTATACTGTATACTCTACATAGAACGATTAGAAGAATATGGATACAAAGAACATTTATAATTACACTAGAAGTAGTAATCACTGTATCATTGAATTCATGTAATATTGATATGGATATAGAGGCTAAAAGCCTGCATCCATTATATGTCGTATTAAATCGTATTAAATGTAGCTTGAGGCTTTTACATGTGCAAGCCCAGGCGAGGGTCTGGGGGCAACCTAGGCCCCCAGCAGGTCCAGGGCAGCGTCCTGGATGGGGGTTCAGAGAGGGGGAGGGGCGAAGCCACCCGACAGAAAATGGTTTTAAGGAATTGTTTAGTCCCGAAAATTATGTTTGATAATGATTAGGTGTTTTTCTACCTGTACCTGATAATCACGTTTTAATGTTTTACTCGCTTCTGTTCCATTTGCAAGTACAAAGTGTATGAAAACTTCATGATAAGTCTACATGCATCTTGAGTGACTCTAAAGGGATTTGAGGATAGATGGACGGAACTTTCTTACGTTTTTGAATGTTTTAATGTGTAAAAATCTAATTATACATATATATACATATATGTGATAAAAAGTGAATATATATAAAAACAGCGCCTCATATTATAAGACATAAAAATAGCACTGATAGAAAAATACAGTATACGAAATTTTGTCTTCATAAAGTCTATCTTGACAGGAATTTTTATTACTCTATATCGTTCCAACAAGAGTATGTGTCATTAGATTGTGCATTTACTCTGGGTTGGGATTTTAGAACAATAGTTCCATGTCTAGATAAGGTGGCCTATTCCTATTTAGATGACTGAATATAATCTAGTCCGCTAAACCTGCCTTTATTATTAGGTTGTGTTTTTCGTTTCGCTTTTTTTTCTCCACTAATAAAAGACTTATATCATAGACAGGTTTTAGCGGACTATCTAAGTAGAATCTACTCTGTGTCACTATAATTTGGGAGGTGTCACTTTTCGATATTAATTTCATCTGTCGGCCTTTGACTTTACGTGTCTTTCGGTTTAAGCCTGAAAAAGCCATCTTGTCGTTAATTGTGTCTTCTTCATATTGACACACCAAACAACACCTGGGCCGTTTTCAATTATGCGGTTTGACTGGTCGGACCTAGTTGTTCGTTTATAAATTAAAGACGGACCTGGTGACTTTATATCGTTTTCAGACGAGCTTTGACAAAACCCTCACAGGCCTGTATCAGAAACTGCAGGTCCGTCAGGATTTATACTTGAAATAATGACTTTTACAAACGGTCGAACCGGTTGTTCCGAATAAACGAAAACGGCCAAGCACTAACGTAGGCTGATCGTAATAAACGGATACGACTTCAGATTTCCATTTCCGGACTTCCAAAACTGCACGGGTATATTTCAGAATCATTAATTTTAGATAAATCACAGGGGCGTAGGAAGCGGGGGGGGGGGGGGGGGCAGGGGGGGGGGGGCAGGGGGGCAGGGGGGGCAGGGGGGGGCAGGGGGGGGGGCAGGGGGGGCAGGGGGGGCAGGGGGGGGGGGCAATTGCCCCCCCGTTCCCCAGGACGGGGGGGGCAAACATGTCTTTTTGCCCCCCCCCCCCATTTTCGCCGACTGAAATGTTCTAAAAACGCACATTTGAAAGAAAAAGGGTCCTCCTGCACATTTTTCGTACTTAATTTTAGAAAATTTTCCACTGAGCGGCGCATTTCCTAAAACGTTCAAGCACAAAATGTTCAAACCTTTAATAGTAAAAATTCAATACACATGAACTAGACTAAAAATGTCCACCAAGGGATTCTATTATTTCAAGAAGTCTCTCTTAAAATATTATTTTGTTTATATGTCTTAGCAAGACAATTAATTCATTCGCTCGCACGCCAATTTGGCCAATTTGCATATTCATTAATTTCCTTTTAGCGACATCACTGTCTATAGATGTGTACAGAGATTATATTTAATGACATACATGTATGAAAAAGGTATTTAAAGAATATATGCTTGTGTGTTGAATTATTCTCCTCCTATGGGTGTCTGGCGCGATGGGGGTGGGGGGTTTACAAAATATTGTAAATGCTGAAAGTAACCTATTATTGACTACACAATTGATTTTTTTTTCAAATTTAAAAAAAATGTGGTCTTTCATAATAGTATCTAGATATATATTGTTTCTACGAAGTGGTATACCTACTCCGGTTCTTGTACACCAAAAATATTTTGTAATTATTTGAACTATGATGCCAAAAAAGATGGTGAAAATCTAAGAAAAATCTGAAAACGCTAAACCCGTATACGTAGGAAGGTTTATTTTAGAAACAAATACTACTGCGTCCATGGTACAGGCCCCTGGGACCTTTTGATTTTTACAGGCATCTTTTAATTACAGGTTCT
Source organism: Argopecten irradians (assembly GCF_041381155.1). Classification (NCBI taxonomy): domain Eukaryota; kingdom Metazoa; phylum Mollusca; class Bivalvia; order Pectinida; family Pectinidae; genus Argopecten; species Argopecten irradians. Next base: position 8,493 of record NW_027188334.1, read on the forward strand.
CTGTCATAGTACTATAAAATGCACATGGGCTGTGTTAAATTGGTTCGTGGGAATTTTCAATGGAAGCTCTAACAGTAGCTGCAATATTGTAGCTCAAAAGACAGATAACGGTGTCGTCTTTAGAGCTACAATTGGTGCCTATTACTGCTAATGGTGCAAAGAAATGTTTGTGCAAACCATTATTAAAACGTCTGTATGCATTTATTCTTACTTTTTTGATATCACTTACCTACGAGGCAATAAAACTGAACCGTATAAAATATCAAATTCACAGCGAGACATTACTTTGTTCACATATAAATATGATGGACTTCTATGAATTTGACGTCTTATGGGTGGTGGGGTGTATCTATAGCTATTAAGAATGGTCGTTATGTTTCTTTTGGACAAAAATAACATATACATGCATGCATACGCTTAAATTATTCCCGGCTGAAAGGTATAGTAGACCGGGTACTTATATTCGTTCTACTGTAACAGGCACGTCCTTATTCATACTTCTCAACAACGGACAAAGGGGAATAACTCGTTCAGAATTGCATACCGTTGTACTTTTAGAATGACTTTGAGAGTGACACCCATTATTACAGACAGTATACTCCGGCGGCGTATTAGGGCCACTACAGTAAAACCTCTCTATTAAGACCACTTGAGGGTCTGAGTGAAAGTGGTCTTAATAGCGGGGTGGTCTTAATACCGAGGTGCATCGGATTGACTTCTAATCAGTAAGAACCGTAACTCTGTACATTATAATTAAAAATAGTATATATACTTGTACTGTACATGTATATACAATGTATATCTTATATGTATACAGTTACATAATAGACTTGTATATTTTTATTTAGTTGAATATTTTGTTTTTAATTAAATAATCTAATTAATAAATTCTAATTCACATAACATACACACATAGATTTCCGCCTTTCTCTTCAATATCGACTGCACTTGTGTTTTACCGATACCAATCTTGTTCGGCGAGTTGACTACGGCCTTTGCTACAGTTATGTAAGGAGTTCAACTTTCTTATTCGTTTACGTGGTGTACCCTTCTTGATTTAAATTGCATATGAATTTAAAAGAGGTGGAAATATTACATACAAACGTTTGAAAGTTATCGTGTTTGTATGGAAATTTAATTTAAGTTTTGTCAAAACAAAAATACGGCGACATTCTTACCGGATTAATTTCACAATCATAACGAAACGCCTTAGATCCACGATGTTCATTTTACTCACCCGTGAAGATAGGGGTTTAAATACTGCTACTGTAAAATCATTAGAGCCCAGGTTAATGTTTTGATTAGTAAACTAAAGATCGATTACTACACGCGCTCTTTCAAGTGATCCGATAATTGGTCTAGTTTCACTTTCAAAGCGCCACCTAGCTACTAGGTCAACATGCATGACAAGGGCGACGACCCGTATCGGTAAACAAAAGATCGAAACCGCACGTAGACACGTGGTCATCTTGGCTAAATAATGGGGACCATCAAAAGCCCTATGGTCACAGTTATTATGCGTATGTATCGGGTAATTAATTGGATTATAATTGACCTCGATTCCGTCACTCCAATACCCCGCTTAGTAAACAACCGACCGTACAGGTAACGGTCTGTCACTTGACAAGCGATTGACGGACACGGGTGAATGGTCGTAATGAAGCGGGCAATTAGCGTTGGCTAGTGGTCAACTGACACAGGTGAATGGTCGTAATTATGGGGTCAATTACCGTTGATCAGTGGTCATTGGGACTGCCTGGACTGGTCGTAATACGGAATAGCGGGGTGGTCGTAATACTGAGACGACCAGTACAAAGATATAGAGGGGAAAATAACGGGACTGAAAAGAAGTGCCCGTAATAGCGGGGTGGTCTTAATTCTGAGGTGGTCGTAAGGCGAGGTTTCACTGTACATATTTTTTTCTTATTTTGTACGTACATATTGGTTGCTATTTTTTATTTTATTTTTAATTTATTAGATATCTCTTGCTTCGAAAATCAAATTATACCTATAGGCTCCTATTCATTATTGTGTAGTATGTGTTACATTAACGAATAACAGAAAGGAGAAACCAGCAGCTAAATTCAAAACACAATTTAATTATATATACAATATTATACAGAGATGGTTTACAATGTCTAAAGTAATTGGTGGTGGTACAAGAGTAGTACGATGATTTAAAGTGTAACTTATCTGTATGCGAATGTCCTGGTATAATCCTTGATCCTTCCAGGTTTCAAATTCACAATAATCACAAATCCACAAGGAAATTGAATGTCCACCGATGATTTGTAAAGTTCCAGGCAATATGAATAAATCCACACAAAGTGTTGAAATAATCCACAGATAAAGTCACAATAGCTCTCCCAATAGAATCTTATATGGCGCTGTACAATTCTTGATATGTCTTATTACAGGTCTCATTACAGTTCTGATTAGCCTTGGACAGCTGGAGTATATATAGCTAAACCGTAATTCAAGAATATTGGAGAACCTTCTACTTCTAGAAATATCTCACTAAAAACAGTAAACAAGTAAACACACATAACTTTCTGGAAATAGATCATTCTAGATCTCTACTTAAAATCAACATGTTTACAAACATATTTGTTTATACATGATTATATTCTAGAAAGTTCTATAACCTAAATCAATGATATGACCTTCATAGGATGTATTGATAAAAAAAGCTATAGGAGTTATCTCCCTTATCTCATAACTACATGTATTTAGTGTCATACATAACACACCCCTCCTTAAAGAAAAGAAAGTTTTCTTGAAAAGGAAACTTTCTTCAAATATTAAGTCATATTTAAATCCTTGATAAAGCATCTGCTAGAATATTGTCTTTCCCTTTGATATGTTTGATGTCAAGATTGTATTCTTGCAAAGTCAAACTCCACCTGAGAATTCTTTGGTTTTTGTTTTTCATTTTTCCCAATGAATGTCAAAGGGTTGTGGTCGGTGAAGACCAACACAGACACAACTGTAGTGCAGAGATACACATCAAATTGGTTCAAGGCCAAAATCAACGCTAAACATTCTTTCTCAATGGTGGAATAATTTCTCTGGTGTTTGTCAAACTTTTTCGAGAAATAACAAATTGGATGGTCAATTTGTTCAGTACCTTCTTGCATCAAAACAGCACCAACACCTACATCACTGGCGTCAACAAACAGTTTAAACTGTTTATTAAAATCTGGAGCAGTCAGAACTGGTGAGTTTGATAGTATGGCTTTCAATTTCTCAAATGCAGACTTACATTCGTCTGACCAAACAAATTTGACATTTTTCTTTAACAAAGCAGTAAGTGGAGCTGCTATAACAGAGAAATTTTGACAAAATTTTCTGTAGTATCCAGCCATACCAAGAAATCTCATCAGCTCTCTCTTGCTTCCAGGAGATGGAAAATCTATAATTGATTCTACTTTGGCCTGAACAGGTTTAACCTGCCCCTGTCCTACAACATGGCCTAAAAATTCAACAGTTGCATGACAAAATTCACATTTAAATAAGTTTACAGTCAATTTCATGGTAGTGAGTCTATCGAAGAATTCACGAATCCCGCGTAGATGGTCTTCCCACGTGTCGTGGTAGTTGATGACGTCATCAATGTATCCATCACAGCCTTCCAGGTCTGATATCACGCTGTTAAGAAGACGTTGAAATGTTGCCGGGGCATTCTTCATACCAAATGGCATAACTTTGTACTGGTACAAACCTTGCGAGGTTACAAATGCCGACACTTCTTTAGCTCTTTCTGTTAATGGCACCTGCCAATATCCTTTCAACAGGTCAAACTTGCTTATGTACTTGGCTTTGCCAACTTTGTCAATACACGAGTCAATCCTTGGAATTGGATAAGAGTCTGTTTTACTGACAGAGTTTACCTTTCTGAAGTCAGTACAGAACCGGTATGTCTTATCTGGCTTTGGCACCAGAACACATGGAGAGCTCCATTCACTTTTGCTTGGTTCAATAATATCATTGTCCAACATGTATTGAATTTCTTTCTTTAAGTGTTCTTCTTTCAAAGGATTGACACGGTAAGGATGTTGCTTGACAGGTGGCGCATCGCCTACATCCACGTCATGATAGATAGCATCTGTTTTGCCTGGTGTATCCGGAAACAAATGTTTATACTCAAGTATCAAATCTTTCAGTTCATTTCGTTCCTTTTCTGATAGATGACACAGTTTCTTGTCCAAGTTCGCGAGCACATCCGAGTTTCGTAACTTAACACCACAGTCTAAACCTACATCTTGTACACCACCATCTAAGTCTAATTTACAAATATCAGCTGTACTTTCACTTTGTGATGGTACAGAGGCCAAAGTAGCAATAGGTTGAGAGGTCTTGCTCTCTTCTCTATCTACATATTTCTTAAGCATATTAACATGACATAATTGAGTTTTCTTGCGCCTCCCTGGAGTTTGTACAATGTAGTTAACACCATCAACCTTTTTCTCAACAATATAAGGTCCAAAATATCTAGCTTGCAAAGGCTGACCCGGTATTGGTAATAGAGCCAAAATTTTGTCACCTGGATCAAAACTTCTTGCACGGGCATCTTTATCATACCATGTTTTCATTTTGGTTTGAGTAACGGCCAAATTTTCTTTTGCCAGTTCACATGCCCTTGTCAACCTTTGCTTAAAGTTAGACACATACTCTAAGAGATTCACTTTAGAATCTTCGTCCAAAATTTTGTCTTTCAAAATTTTCAAAGGACCACGTACAGTATGTCCAAACACAAGTTCAAATGGACTGAAACCAAGAGATTCTTGTACAGATTCTCTAACGCCAAACAACAACATGTGTATGCCTTCGTCCCAATCTCTTTTGTTTTCAAAACAATAAGATCTCATCATATTCTTCAATGTCTGATGAAAACGTTCTAACGCACCCTGAGACTCTGGATGATAAGCACTAGACTTATACTGCTTGATCTGGAGCTGGTACATGACTTGTTGAAAAATACCAGACATGAAATTCGAACCTTGGTCCGATTGGACAGCTTTTGGACGACCAACCAATGTAAAGAATTTAACCAAAGCCTTGACTATGTTAGGGGCCTTAATATTTCTGAGTGGAATGGCTTCAGGAAAGCGTGTGGAAGCACACATAATAGTTAAAAGATACTCATTCCCAGACTTAGTTTTGGGTAGAGGACCTACACAGTCTATAATGACTCTACTAAATGGTTCCTCAAATGCTGGAATGGGGTGCAAAGGTGCAACAGGGATTTTCTGATTAGGTTTCCCTACCACCTGACAAGTATGACAAGACCTACAAAAATCAGCCACATCCCGTTTCAACTTGGGCCAAAAGAAGTGATCTAAGATCCTGTTATAAGTCTTGGTCACACCTAAATGCCCTGCCATAGGTACGTCATGAGACAAACTCAGAATATCTTGCCTATACCTCGGTGGGACAACTATTTGATTGACAACTTTCCAGTCTTCCTCGGGAGACACATCAGGGGGGCGCCACTTGCGCATCAACACACCTGACCTACGGAAGTAACAAACCGGGACTTTCTCCGCCTCTTCCTCACTCAAAGCCCGATTACACAGTAAGGAGATTTCAGGATCTTTTTCCTGTTCTACTATAAGCTCCTCTCTAGACAAAGATGATTTGCTCATCATGTCAGACAAAGAAGTACCCTTGTTAGGAACAACTCCATCACTATCAAAGTCTACAGGATTTCTCAAAAGATCACACTTGCCGCCGATATCCTCTATATCATGAGCCAAGAAAGTGTCACCTAACCCTGGACTATAATGATCCTCAACTACTGCAACATCAGAAACCTTCTTACTCATTGAACGAGTTACAGCACAAGAAGGGAAAATACCAGGAAATTCCTGTTGAATAGTCTCAGCATCATCTGTTTTATCAGGGATACTGGACACTAAGGGATCTACCCTAACTTTCTCTCCAGCCAAGTCATTGCCTAAAATGAGCGACACGCCCTCTATGGGAAGTTCCGGTCTAACACCAATGGTGACAGGCCCAGTTACTAAGTCTGACTTTAAATAAACACAATGGAGAGGCACATTAACAAAACCTAACTCTACACCTTGAAGCAAAACACTACTACCACATGAGGTCTCCTCAGACAAAGGCACTACGCCATCTAATATTAAAGAATGAGAAGCCCCAATATCTCTCAAAATCTTCACAGGTTTCAAGTTGGTGATATCACTAGTAAGTGAAACAAAACCTTCAGAAATGAAGGGAGAGTACTTCTCCAAGACACTATCAGACTCTGAGCTCTTAATCTCAACAGACACTTTAGAATCTTCCACAATATCACTAAGTTTCTGACTAGGCTTTGACATAGCTAACACAGAAGGAACTGACTGTTTACGCCTTTGCTCCTTACGCTGGAGAGAATAACATTCAGACATAGTATGCCCTACTTTCTTGCAGTAATTACAAACAGGACCAGAAGGAGACCCCACACCTACCCTATCATCTGTTTTAGAAGCAGTCTTAGTTTTATCACCTAATTTAGGTTTGTCGTTGGAAGGGCCACTAAAGGTTGGGTTCCTAGGCTGACCAAATTTACTAGTACCTGTGGAACTGTTTTTGTCTTGAGAACTGTTTTTAACAAATGAGCCTTTGTGGGTGAGAGCGTAATCATCAGCCATTGTAGCTGCTTCACTAAGTGTTTCAACTTTTCTCTCATCTAAATGAGTTTTTTATGTTTGTGTGGACACAACGTTTAAACTCCTCTATCAACAATAATTGCCTCAATTTACCGAAATCCTCATCAATTTCTTTAGAATCACACCACCTATTAAATAATTGTTCTTTTTCTCTGGCAAATTCTACATGAGTTTGTTCATCTCTCTTTCTTGAGTTTCGAAATTTCTGGCGGTAAGCCTCAGGAACTAACTCATAAGCTTTCAAAATAGCTTTCTTGACTACTTGGTAATTTGAAATCTCATCTACAGATAAAGAAGAATAAATGTCTCTAGCTTTACCAATCAGGACACTCTGGAGAAGCATTGTAAGCTTATCTTCAGGCCATTTCATACTGTCAGCTATTTTCTCAAAATGTAGAAAATACTTGTCAACTTCTTTCTCTTGAAAAGGAGGAACTAACCTAATATTTCTACTGACATCAAAACCTCTGTTTCCTTGTAAACCCCTAAAAGTTGGATTACTTGAACCGTCTTGAGAAGCTAGCTCTAATTCTTTAATTCTAAGTTCTGTTTCAGCTTGAATTTTCTGCTTCTCTATTTCTAACATCTGATCTCTCTCGATCTCTTTTTCTTTTAATTTTCTTTCAATTTCTTTTTCTCTTAACTCCTTTTCTATTTCTCTTTCTCTCATTTCTTTTTCAATTTGTTTCATTTTCATTTCATGTTCAAGTTCCATTTGTCTAATTTGAATTTCTGAACTGATTGTTTCCTCTATACTATCTAATGCACTAGAGTCAAATTTGCCATTGTCAACAAAATATCTTATAATTACATTCCGAATTTCAGCTTTCCTCAAATTAGTTTTGATAGCTAGGCCTAAATGTTTACTCAATAAACAGTAAATCCTTCTTATTAACTTGCAAAAGAACTTCCAGGGATGGCGCTTTAACAAACTGTTCTACCTGCATAGTACAGTACTTAATGCATCTAACATTCCCTCAAACGCGTTTTAGATTCGTTTGCGTTTCTTTCGTTTAGTTTCGTTTGCGTTTTGTTTCGTCGAGCGTTTTTCGTTTGCGTTTCGCGTTTTCGTTCGTTTGCGTTTCGATTCGATTTCGTTTGCGTTCGTTTGCGTTTTGATTCGTTTTGGCTTTTGTTCGTTTGCGTTTGCGTGCGTTTGCGTTCCAATTCGTTTGCCGGATGTTATTCATTGATATTTGAATAGGAATGATTGACTGCGCATGTGTTGGCTAAACTAAAAGTGGAGTCAAACGACGGTGTAGGCAGATAAATTTACGTGTTCTGGACAATGTAGTAAACATACACAAATAAATTTAAAAAAAAAAAAACCTTTTGTATCTAGACATTAATTACATTTGATACATGTAACCTACACACATTGTTTGATAGTAATGATCATGTGTATACCTTTCTGCAAGGTCTTATATAGTACTAGCTATACACGTGTATGTGCTACAGGGGGACAGGTACAATATACACTTGTAACACCCGCGGGGCTCGATAAAGCGGACTGAGGGATTACAGACAGGTGTGAACTCACGCCACAGGACGCCGTACTGCTGGTCATAATATATATATATAACTCACTGGTGCATACATTATAAAAATTATATCCGACTCATCACTGTTAGCATTGGATCACATTATTTTCTAGTGATACACACTATTTTAATAATAAAATAACACAATAAATAATATCTCAACCATAAAACTAATACTTTTTTTTACATATTTTATGTGAAATTAAGAACGTACCGAAGTCAATAGATATCAAATCATAATTGACTTATATATGTATATACATATAAAACACGAACTGACAGTTGATACATGTACATTCAACTGTATCTCTGTATTTACACGTATTCGCCATTGATGTATGATTGATAATTGTATTTTATTGGTATGTTGATGTAACAAAACACACGAGGAAATAAAACACCATAGAGCTGGTTTTCTGTAATGACTAGAATGCTTTGGTACATGTACATGCACGGGGTCACGTACGCGTATTATACATCGTAGCCTAAATAAACATGTGAGGGGCCGTGCGCGTCTGAGGCTACGTATCAGTGAGCCATTGTTCATGGGTGACTGCACTTGACCAGGTGTGATACAAGTTGACACAAAATCAAGATATGCCGCTGTCAAATAACAAATGGTATAAATGAAAGCAGGTAAATCGAGAGGGGGAGTGGGGATGGAGAGGGGTAGAGTGTTGTACATGTGTTGTCCGTGAATTATAAAGCAAATTTATATAAGACCTCCAAATGGGTCGGGTGAGTGTCCACATTGATATCTATATAACGGGTACGGGGACCTCCTCTGGAGTCATATATATACATTGTACATGTAATATATAACTACCTAACCGCTAGACCTAGGGTTTATACTTGCAGTAGTCAAACGTACATGTTCACAATACCTACATGTACACTAAAATAAGAAGTTCTTCTGAAGTGTTTTCTTTTCTGAAACTGATAATTTCTATAAAACAGTACTAGTATGTGTGACAAATTCAGAGCAGACTTATAAATACTAGCATTGATTGAAGACTATTTGTACACATGCATGTTTTATAATTATTTTTAAAATCTCGCTTTATAAGTTAAAAAAAATGTATTAATGCTTGGATATATATACGTAATCACATACTTATTGGTAATTTATTTATAACAATTGCATATTTTCTAAGACAAGATATATTTTTCATAATGATAAATCGTACTAAATCAAAATTGCGAACGTAAAATAGACATCGCTTTCAGAATCCGGATCACTAAGCTACCGAAGTCCCGATCGACATTTATGATTGCATTCTGGTCTTCCGGTCACGCTTTCACTTCGTTTACGTTTTTTCGTTTTTCGTTTGCGTTTTTCGTTTTGCGTTTAGCGCTTGACGAAACGCGTTTTTCGTTTTACGCTATTCGTTTTTCGTTTGCGTTTTTCGTTTTTCGTTTGCGTTTTCGTTCGTTTTCGTTTAACATTTCGTTTGCGTTCTGCGTTTCGCGTTCGTTTCGAGGGAATGTTAGACGCATTAAGTACTGTAGTCATGTTAATCTAGCTGTTGGTTTCAAATGTAAACTCCAAGTTTTTACACAAATTTTGAAAATTTCTTAATTAATTTTTCAAAGTTAGATTTCACAAATTAAATATCTATCCCGGACGAGCCCCCAATTCTGTTACATTAACGAATAACAGAAAGGAGAAACCAGCAGCTAAATTCAAAACACAATTTAATTATATATACAATATTATACAGAGATGGTTTACAATGTCTAAAGTAATTGGTGGTGGTACAAGAGTAGTACGATGATTTAAAGTGTAACTTATCTGTATGCGAATGTCCTGGTATAATCCTTGATCCTTCCAGGTTTCAAATTCACAATAATCACAAATCCACAAGGAAATTGAATGTCCACCGATGATTTGTAAAGTTCCAGGCAATATGAATAAATCCACACAAAGTGTTGAAGTAATCCACAGATAAAGTCACAATAGCTCTCCCAATAGAATCTTATATGGCGCTGTACAATTCTTGATATGTCTTATTACAGGTCTCATTACAGTTCTGATTAGCCTTGGACAGCTGGAGTATATATAGCTAAACCGTAATTCAAGAATATTGGAGAACCTTCTACTTCTAGAAATATCTCACTAAAAACAGTAAACAAGTAAACACACATAACTTTCTGGAAATAGATCATTCTAGATCTCTACTTAAAATCAACATGTTTACAAACATATTTGTTTATACATGATTATATTCTAGAAAGTTCTATAACCTAAATCAATGATATGACCTTCATAGGATGTATTGATAAAAAAAGCTATAGGAGTTATCTCCCTTATCTCATAACTACATGTATTTAGTGTCATACATAACATATGTATGACTTTTGTTGTTGTTTTTTTGTTCTTTTTTCCCTGTCTTTATAGCTGCTGAGTAAAGTGAATCTGGGTTACCTCCCCTTACCAATATTATTATTACTAATAGTTGTTCATAAATCAATCAAAATACACATACAAATATTTTGTCTCTATAAGATTAAAGATGCTCCACCGCCGACAGAGCATAAATGATATTCATCATTTGAACAATAATTGGTGTTTAATCGTGTATATATAAGCCTAATTAACACAAAAAATAAAATGAAATAATTTATTTCGCCTTTGGTGCATGTGCAATCTGTACTTCATTTCATATAGAATATAGTGCCACGGATTTTTTTCGGAATGCAATTAATTATTTTTCATGTTTTTAACTTGAAGTAAAATAAGAAGCTCAATCTTTTCAATGGTGGTAATGGTGTAAAGTAAGTAACTTTTGTAACTGAAGAAAAACATACTAAATTGTCTGTTCTTGATTTTGATAGTGAAAATATCCAATATAGTTATTTGCAAATTCATCTTACTCAGCATGCTATTTTATGTTTCTTATGTGTTTTTTTTCCCTCCGATAGAAATGTAATGTATATGTCATGTCAAGTTTATGTTGATGTCCCATGTATTTGTAAATGTGTTATATGCAAAATTTGGAAAAAAAATGAGTTGTACGTACAAGATACTAAGCTGTACGTACAAGATACTAACTTGTACGTACACGATACTAAGTTGTACGTACAAGATACTATCTTGTACGCACTAGATACTAAGTTGTACGTATACAAGATACTATCTTGCACGTACAAGATACGAAGTTGTATGTACAAGATATCTTGTATGTACAAGATACTAAGTTGCACGTACAAGATAGTATCTTGTACGTATCTTGTACGTATAAGATACTAAGTTGTACGCTCAAGATACTCAGTTGTATTATTTTTTTGAATGATTTTTATGAATTGTAATGCATTTATATGTTAGAAATAAAACATTTTGGAAAATATAAATTAGGGTCTTAAAATAGGTCAAAGTGACCTAATTTTGTAAAATGTCAATTATGTAAGAAAAAAGTTTATCTGTTGCCCATCCTCGATACTCCAGGGGTTCCGATCACTTACGATATGTACACCCCTGGACTGTCTCAAAGTGAAATTGAAGGCAGCTCAGCGGAAATCATTTGACCAATCACAGGGCAGCAAAGATTCCCTTTGAAGACTACAGAGAGAGCGACGCCTAACATCAAAGCCACACAGTCAACCACAGTGTACCGTTGTATGGCTCTTTTGATGTACATCAAATGACTAAATTACCTGTTCTGTTCTGTTGCCCCCAGTTTTACTATGATATAGGCCAGGGGTGTAGAGATCGTAAGTGGTCGGAACCCCTGGAATATCGAGGATGTCTGTTGCCATAATATAAAAGATTTTTTTTTTATATATAATATTAAATTGCATTGAGCAATACATTTTCATATTATAAACTTAGGCAAGAAATATTGTGGACGAGATGGGATTGGGGAGGGGGAGCAGGGGGATTTTTGTAATGTATCTATATAAATGTTTGTTGTTGATGATGTATTTTTGGTAGATGTGGTTGATGAATAATTACGATTAAGGCGTTGTCTTCTTTCCATGTTTTTTTGTTTGTTTCCATATGCATACTTAGTATAGTGGATAAAGGACCGTATAGTCCTATACATCCTGACGGGAATTACACTAATATTTCTCCCGTCTACTAAAATACATGTTCATACAATTAATTTCCATTGCTTCCTAGTGTTGGTATCTGCCAAGGTGTCCTGGTGTGAAGTGTGTCATGTCCTGTAGTGTATGTTGTGTCCGGAGTGTCTGTTGTGTATGTCATTTCAAAGCATATCCATAGTCTTTTTATATATTCGATACCAGGAAGCAGGAATGGCGTAAAGATCACGATTCCCTAAAATGATGTCAGGCAATAATTGAATAACAACTTCCTAGATATGAAGTAACTTCCTATATGGACTTAATTCTTAGACGATGTTCCTGAATCAACTGCCTAAAGATATATTCACATTGGTCAATCAAATTATCAAGTTATATATAGCTTACTTTAACCTAAATCTTTATATTAAATTTCCATATCAAGGCATCGTTTATACTACATTTTTCTATTTTTAAACTTTAAAACCAGACATTTTTAAACTTTAAAACCAGACATGTTAACCCTGGTGTTTTAAACTCTAAAAAATCCCCTTCACCTCTCCCCCTTGCTCCCCCCTCCCCAATTCCTTTCTAACCCAAAATATTCTTTGCCAAAGTTTATAATATGCAAATATATTGCTCAATTCAGTTTAATATAATGTATAATAGCATTTTGTCTGGTAAATTATGGCAACAGAAGAAGTTTATTCTTGAATAAATTGATGATTATATCCCACGAACACTTTTTGAGAATACTGTTCGGAATGGACTGCCAAGAATTCAAAAATATGTTTACCTCAAGGGCAGAATATATGACGTTTCTTAAAGACGGCGTACAATTTCTGGAAATTTCGTCAAGACATTTTCACCAGTATAAAAATCTTGTTCTAAAGAAGCCTTGTTAAAATATCCTGTATGTAGACTTTAATAGAATCTGTCTACTCATTTGATATGTAAAACTGTAAAGTTTTGAGAAATCCTTTTATTTTGTAAATCTCATCTTTGAGGAATAAAAGAATTGATTGACGTTTAACAAAATTAGGTCACTGTGACCTATTTTTTGACACTAAGTTTATATTTTCCAAAATATTTTATTTTTAACATATAAATGCATTACAATTCATAAAAATCATTCAAAAACATAATTTAGTTCCAACAAAACTGGAGAGAACAGAAAATTGCCCCTCCTGTTTAACTCACCAGGGACTCCGACCTGACCTTAATCACATGTCATAATATGATGTGCTAACCCCCGGGTATCTGTAAACAAAAATAAAGCTTATCGGTCATGGCCTTCAGAGGGCCCAAATTGAAACCTTCTCCTTTCTTATATATGAAACAGTAAAAATAATTTAGTGTTTTTCAGATGGGTATTTGTTCAGATATTGCAGAGCTCAGAATACTACGACTTGGTGCGGAGATAGACAAAAAGAAACTATTTATACCAGTATCTTGATAACTTAACTGTACAGACTGGATTTATACCAGACATTATTAAGATTTTAGAAGATGATAATTTTCAAATACAGTTGATCAGATATGTCAAGACAGCACAATTTACCTTCAAAATTGCATGGAAAAGACTGGTAAATTCGTCGATATATTAGTATGAAAATATGTTACTAGGGGGACGAATGCTCGCGGATGTAGATTTTCTTCGCTTCCAAATATACATTGTACGTACAATTCACATCGGATTCTGTTGAAAATACCATGCACGCATACAACACGACATGTAACCCAAAAGTTAACATATACTCCAACATAGAATGTTTTTTGGAAAGTATGTAAAAACTGTGAAGAACTTTTCTAAGTGACTTTTTACAAAAGGGGACCCAGAATCATCATTTTATACAAAGGTTATCGCAACATATGGACCCGATATATTATGATAAGCATATCGCTAAGAATTTCTTATGAACATTTTTTTGAGAATACTTACTTGGAATGGCATTGTGTGTGAAACATTAGGAGATTGAAAGCTATATAATCAACGGAAAAGGACGAACTGTTTCTTAAAGGACAGAGCAGATTCTATTTGAATCTTATCTAAAAAGTTTTAACAACCACAAAAGATGGAATTCTCTAGATCTGAAACTACCGGTGAAGAATAATTAACGTGTAATTTTACGTTTCAAGCATTGTCTAAATATTTAGAAATTTTCTTGTGGTTTTGTAAATCTCAACTTTGAGGAGAACTAAATAATTGATTAGATTGGTTGTGTGTAACTGGTTTATACGTTTTCCTTTGACCTGAAAGAAATAATTTAGTGCCTACTGATGACAAGAAAAAATATAGATTAATACAGGTATATTACAAATGTGACTGGTGATACCATCCGGGTATATTACATATGTGACTGGTGATACCATCCGGGTATATTACAAATGTGACTGGTGATACCATCCGGGTATATTACAAATGTGACTGGTGATACCATCCGGGTATATTACAAAAGTGACTTGTGATACCATCCGGGTATATTACAAATGTGACTAGTGATACCATCCGGGTATATTACAAATGTGACTGGTGATACCATCCGGGTATATTACAATGTGACCGGTGATATCATCCGGATATATTACAAAAGTGACTGGTGATTACCATCCGGGTATATTACAAATGTGACTGGTGATACCATCCGGGTATATTACAAAAGTGACTTGTGATACCATCCGGGTATATTACAAATGTGACTTGTGATACCATCCGGGTATATTACAATTGTGACTGGTGATACCATCCGGGTATATTACAAAATGTGACTAGTGATACCATCCGGGTATATTACAAATGTGACTGGTGATACCATCCGGGTATATTACAAATGTGACTGGTGATACCATCCGGGTATATTACAAATGTGACTGGTGATACCATCCGGGTATCTTACAAATGTGACTGGTGGTACCATCCGGGTATATTAGAGAGCGCAGCGAACTCTTGTGTGATAGAGGTGTCTCACTAACGTTATTCTATGTAAATCATCCGATATATGTAGAGTTGGAAAACTTTCTAAAAAACTGGAAAACAGGAAGTCAACACAAGTTCCAGCATCGCGCAAGACAGTATCCAAAGTCACACTCTCGCGTGATTACAAAATCACACTCTCGTGTGATTACACAAAAAGTAACGCTTGGAAAATTTCAAAATGAAAACATTAGTGAAAGATATAACCTTCCAATTAATTCTTACCTGCACTCTATGATAATTACATTTTGTCTCTGACTATTAACTTAAAAGCGTGTGAGCAGTTGCTTCGGAAATTTTCCCCGGGGCTAGGCAGGAGTCATAGTCGTTAGAGATTATATCTTCTGTCCGCAAACACGTATTTTTGGCAGATCGTGAACAGGTAGAAGTTGTTAAATTATGTTCAATTTTGTTTTTCTTGTTATAATCTCATTGCCAGTAATTCAACAAAGCTATTATTTCCAAAGAATATTACATTATTCTATAAAATGGTTTCTAGGCAGTGTACATTTAATCAGCCGGCACCCAATATTGAATAAGATATACAAACAAAACTCTTTGTCAACATCGATAAGATCTGATGGGACAGGGGAGATTACGCTTTCGCGTTGGAAATCCTTTCTTTACATATCATATTTTCGTATTTAGTTACACATTATAAAAAACACGAAAGAATGGAGTTAACTGCTGACGCTCTCAGATACGGCTTTGCTAAATATTTATATTACAAATGTGATTGCGTGATACCAATCCGGATATATTACAAATGTGAATGGTGATAACATCCGGATGAATATAACAAATGTGACTGGTGATGATGCCATCCGGATATATTACAAATGTGAATGGTGATAATTACCGGAAATATTATAACAATGTGAATGGTGGATGCCATCGGATATACTTTACAAATGTGAATGGTGAAACCATCCCGGGTATATTACAAATGTGGACCGGTGATACCATCCGGGTATATTATAACTGTGACCGGTGATACCATCCGGGTATATACATGACCGGGGTATCTTATAATATTGTGGACCGGTGATTACATCCGGGAATATTATAAATGTGACCGGTGATAACATCCGGGGTATATTATAAATGTGACCGGTGATAACATCCGGGTATATTATAAATGTGACCGGTGATAACATCCGGGTATATTATAAATGTGACCGGTGATAAACATCCGGGTATATTATTAAAATGTGACGGTGATACCATCCGGGTATATTATAAATGTGACCGGTGATACCATCCGGGTATATTATAAATGTGACCGGTGATACCATCCGGGTATATTATAAATGTGACCGGTGATAACATCCGGGTATATTACAAATGTGACTGGTGATAAACATCCGGGTATATTATAAATGTGACCGGTGATGAAACATCCGGGTGTATTACAAATGTGACCGGTGATAACATCGGGTGTATTACAAATGTGACTGGTGATACATCCAGGTATATTATAAATGTGACCGGTGATACCATCCGGGTATATTATAATGTGATAGTGAAACCATCCGGGTATATTATAAATTTGACTCGCGGTTGATACATGGGTTCTTATATATGTGATGGTGATCCTCGGGTTATTTAAATATTGAACGGTTATAAAATTCGGGTATATTATAATTGATGCGGTGATAAACTTCGGTTATATTATAATGTGGATGGTGATACCATCCGGGTATATTATAAATTTGACCGGTGATAACATCCGGGTATATTATAAATGTGACTGGTGATAACATCCGGGTATATTATAAATGTGACTGGTGATACAAAAATAAAGCTTATCGGTCATGGCCTTCAGAGGGCCCAAATTGAAACTTCTCCCTTTCTTATATATGAAACAGTAAAAATAATTTAGTGTTTTCAGATGGGTATTTGTTCAGATATTGCAGAGCTCAGAATACTACGACTTGGTGCGGAGATAGACAAAAAGAAAACTATTTATACCAGTATCTTGATAAATTAATTAACTGTACAGACTGGATTTATACCAGACATTATTAAGATTTTAGAAGATGATAATTTTCAAATACAGTTGATCAGATATGTCAAGACAGCACCAATTTACCTTCAAAATTGCATGGAAAAGACTGGTAAATTCGTCGATATATTAGTATAGATATGAAAATATGTTACTAGGGGGACGAATGCTCGCGGATGTAGATTTTCTTCGCTTCCAAATATACATTGTACGTACAATTCACATGG
>NW_027188335.1:0-25901 GCF_041381155.1 Argopecten irradians
TTAACTCGCTTCTGGGAAAGCATCTAATGTTTAAACGTCCCATGTTCATTATTTTTTAATTATTTTCACTCATAATGGTACTAACACAGTTGAAGTCTATGTCTATTCAAGTGAATTGCAAATTTTTAAAGTACTCATCATAAATATTTTGTCATTACAGCCATTGGGAGACTATGTGAGAAATGTGAGTATTACATTTTGATTTGCAACTATTTTAGCACGGTCTTGTCCCGAAGCTGACTAATCTTAGCATTAGTAGATCTATACTATATGATATGTGTAGCACTCCTAGCAGGAGTAGCAGAAGACACTATCACAAAATTCATTTAAATTTGACTTCTATCTGTATATACAAATTACTGCACTGTAAATAGTTAATTATCATACATCCAAGACAATGAACAAGCACTCAATCTTGCAGAAGTCTTCATCTGTCATCAAGTAGGGACTTAAGTTATTGGTAGAAATTAAATTCAAACAACAGGGCTCATACAGCCCCACTACAAATATGAGTAATATATTTTCCGCTTGTTTTATTCCTAGGTGACGGGAAGTGTGTAATCTGTGACTCCTATGTACGGCCCTGTACACTAGTGAGGATATGTGATGAGTGTAACTATGGCTCGTACCAGGGCCGCTGTGTGATCTGTGGGGGGCCCGGAGTCTCCGACGCCTACTACTGCAAAGAGTGTACAATAATGGAAAAAGATGTAAGTGGGATTCTCCTAATATAATCATTGTGTTATGTTGTTCCTTTATCATATGTTCTGTAAATTTCTTGAATATGTCGGTTTCAAGATCCTAAAAAGACAGGGGTAAAGTAAAATGTAACATTGATTTGTTCCACCTGCTGTTGATTGTGGCATCATATTTTTTTATGTGTTTTTTTGTGACGTCGTACGCAACAAAAGGGAGGGACTACTCAACAGAAAAATCATATTTTACCCATTTTGTTTTGGAATCTCGAAACACCTGTATTCAACTTGCTAACTTGAAATGTAGTTATGAAAGTCATTTCCTACTAGATATTTGAAGGATACTTGATCTACTATTCTATAGTCATTTTTGAAGAAAGTTATTTCATGATCAGGTTTAGTGAAAGGGAGCAGGGAGGCTATACTAAAAGGGAAGTCAAGTAATTTATTGGTCAAAGATATCTTTTGCCAAATTAAACATTATTATCTGAGCTCACACTAAGTTTCTTAGCAAAAGTTGCAAAAGTGATTTTTTTCTCTTTAGCAAATACAAATTTCATTTAGCAAATTGTGCATTCACAGCATTTCATAATGAAAAACTTTATGTTACTAAGAAGCATCAAATAAATATTTTATGCATCAATTGAAAAGTACACACATACAAAAGATCTTGATCATTCATTAAACCATACTGTCCACGTGATTGGATATTGGGTGTGTGAAGAAAAACTTAGCATTTTTTTTGCGAATTAGGATGAATTTATTTTAGCAATTAGACAGATCAATTTGTTAATAACGAAAATCCTGAACCAAGATTATTGAAAGAAATGCCAGTAGAACTTTTAATTTAAAGGGGAACTCTCTTAACTCTTCACTATTCCCCACATCCACCTGTTATCCTACAGAGAAGTTCATAATTGTATTGGGTAAAATGTTTGCCACTAAACAGAATATACCCAACGCTACCCCCCACTGCCAAACTGATCATATATATATACATTGTATTATTCCACAAATCAAGATTGTATGACAGTATGGACATCCACCAATCATAGCTACATTCTTAGTTAATGGCAGTTATTTTAACTTCTACATTCTTATTTGACTTTTATCCCACTATTAACTTTCACAATAATAATTTTAATTTTTCAGAGAGATGGATGTCCAAAGATTGTCAACTTGGGAAGTGCAAAGAAAAACAGACTTGTTCTATGAAAGAAAGAAATATGGGTTCAAGAAAAGATGATAACTGGTGAAGAGAAGTGTGAGAATGGTGGACTTGTCTTTGTTGTATATATTTGAAATGTCTTTGACCTATCATGAAACATTAAATTCAATTTCATTTATCAACATTGAATTTTTTTTGTTCCTTCTTATACACTTGTGATGTATATGTATCTCAAAAGTAGTGATGGGCAATCAGTTTGAAATCATATTGATTATGGCTTTGAAATCCGAAGTCATTAAACCGATCCATAATCAATAAAATAATCAGTTTCTAGCAAATTTTTTTTTTAGATGAAAATTTTGCTGTTGTTTTCAGTGTTATATTTCTTTGGATTTTGAATATTTACACAAAAACTTTAAAGTCTTAATTAATCAAGGAATTTCATATAATTTATTTTTTTTCTGCTGAGAAAAGATGATTACATTCAATAGCAACCAAGTAACGATATGAAAAGATATGATCTGTTGGAATTATATGTAGAAAATAAATCTACAACATGCATAGTACCATATTTGATTAGTAGATTCAGTGATTATAGGATTTTCATAACCAGAAAGGGCAATGCCAACTGATTAACAATTATAATCAATAATCAGCCTACCACTACCTCAAAAGTAAAAAAAAAAAACATGTTTATTTATTTTTAAAGCAAAGCATAGTTTGTAATATAAACACTCGGAATATACTTACCAGCCAAGCCTCAGATACTTACCTTAGAGGAGTATCTACCAGGCAGCCTTTTGGATGCTTAACTCTCGAGTATTTATCTACCAGACCAGCCTCTGGTACATACCGTACCATACCTGTGTATATTTTACTACCAGGCAGTCATTCTGAAGTTACTTATCTTGGAATATCTCAAAAGTAAATAAAAAAATAACCTACTCTTGGTTTTTTTCAATATTTAATGCAAAGCATAAGTTTGGAATTATAAACACTCAGAATATCTACCAGCCAATTCCTCAGGTACTTACCTCAGGATATCTCTGCCAGGCAGCCTTAAGATTACTTACCTTAGAACATCTACCAGGTCAGCCTCAAGTTTTTACCTCAGAATATCTACCAACCCAGCCTCGGGTTGCTTACCTCAGAATATCTACCAACCCAGCTCTAGTGTGCTTACCTCGAAATATCTACTGGACAAGCCTCATGCTTTACTCAGAATATTTTACCAACCCAGCCCACAGGTTCTTAACTCAGAATATCTACCGGGTCAAACCTCAAACTGTATAAATCAGAAACATCTACCAGGCCAGCCTCAGGTACTTACCTCAGAAACATCTACCAGGCCAGCCTAAGGTACTCACCTCAGAACATCTACCAGGCCTCCAGACCTCAGGTATATTACCTCAGAACATCTACCAGGCCAGCCTCAGCTACTACTTTACCTCAGAATATCTACCAGGCCAGCCTCAAGGTACTAAACCTTAGAATATCTACTAGGTCAGCCTCAAGTATTTTCTTCAGAATATCTACCAGGGCCAACCTCAGAATATCTACTTCGACAGACCTGCTGTGCTTACCTCAGAAATATCTAGCAGGCCAGCCTCGGGTCCTAACCTCAGAATATCTACCAACCCATCCTCAGGTACTTAACTCAGAATATCTCACAATCACCATCCTCAGGTACTTAAGTCAGAATATCTAACAGGCCAGCCTCGGGTACTTACTTTGTTTCAGAATATCTACCAGGACAACCTTTCAGGTGCTTACCTTGAATATCTACCAGGCCAGTCTCGGGTACTTTACCTAGGAATATCTATCAGCCTAGCCTAAGGCAAGTTCCTTTAGAAAATCTACCACGCCAGCCTCGTGATGCTTACCTCAGAATATCTACGAAACCAGCCTTACGTATGTGCTTACCTCAGAAAATCTGCCAACCATGCATAGGTAGCTTACCTTAGAATATCAGACCAGGTCAACTTCGGTATTTACCTCAGGACATATACCAGGCCAGCTTCAGGTAGTTTCCCTAGAATATCTACCAGGTCAGCCTCAAGTATTTTACCTCAGAATATCTACCAGGCCAGCCCAGGCCGCTTACCTCAGAATATCTACCACGACAACCTGATGTGCTTACCTCAGAATATCTACCAGACCAGTTTTCAGACAGTTTCCCTAGAATATCTACCAGGTCAGCCTCAAGTATTTACCTCAGAATATCTACCAACCCAGCCTCAGGTGCTTACCTTTGAATATCTATTGGCTAGTCTCAGGTATTTACTAGGAATATCTATTCAGCCTAGCCTAAGGCAGTTCCTTTAGAAAATCTACCACGCCAGCCTCAGATGCTTACCTCAGAATATCTATCAAAACCAGCCTTAAGTACTTAGCTTAGAATATCTACCAGGCAAGTCTCAGTGCTTTCTCAAAATATCTATCAGCCTAGCCTCAGGTAGAATATCTACCAGGCAAGCCTCAGGTGCTTACCTCAGAACATCTACCAAACCGGCCTCCTTCAAGTGCTTACCTCAGAAAATCTACCAGGCCAGTCTCAGGTCCCTACCTCACACTATTTACCAGGCCAGCCTCAGGTACCTACCTTAGACTATCTGCCAGCCCAACCTCAGGTGCTTACCTCAGAATATCTAGTAGACAGCCTCAGGTACTTACCTCAGAATATCTACTGGACAAGTCTCAGGTACCTTCCTCAGAATATCTACTGGACAAGTCTCAGGCTTACCTTCCTCAGAATATCCACTGGGACAAGTCTCAACCTTAGACTATCTTCAGAATATCTTCCAGGCCAGTCTCAGGTACTCAGAATATCTACTGGACAAGCCTCGGGTACTTACATCAGAATATCTACCGGGACAACCTGATGTGCTTACCTCAGAAAGTCTACCAGGCCGGTCTCAGGTCCCTTCCTCACAATATTTACCAGGCAGCCTCAGGTACTTGCCTTTGAATATCTACTGAACAAGCCCCAGTCCTTACCTCAGAATATCTAACAGGCCAACCTGAGGTATTTACCTCGGAATATCTGCCAGGCAGCCTCAGATGCTTACCTCAGAATATCTACCAGGCAGCCTCAGATGCTTACCTCAGAATATCTACCAGGCAGCCTCAGATGCTTACCTCAGAATATCTAACCAGGCAGCCTCAGATGCTTACCTCAGAATATCTACCAGGCAGCCTCAGGTGCTTACCTCAGAATATATCTACCAGGTAGCCTCAGGTGCTTTACCTCAGAATATCTACCAGGCAGCCTCAGGTGCTTACCTCAGAATATCTACCAGGCAGCCTCAGGTGCTTACCTCAGAATATCTACAGGCAGCCTCAGGTACTTACCTCAGGTTATCTACCAGGCAGCCTCCTGTGCTTACCTCAGAATATCTACCAGCCCAGCCTCAGGTGCTTACCTCAGAATATCTACCAGGCAGCCTAAGGTGCTTACCTCAGAATATCTACCAGGCAGCCTCAGGTGCTTACCTCAGAATATCTACCAGGCAGCCTCAGGTGTTACTTCAGAATATCTTCCAGGCCAGTCCAGGTACTCAGTATATCTACTGGACAAGCCTCAGGTACTTACCTCAGAATATCTACCAGGACAACCTGATGTGCTTACCTCAGAAAATCTACCAGGCCAGTCTCAGGTTCCTACCTCACAATATTTACCAGGCCAGCCTCAGGTACTTACCTCAGAATATCTACCAGGCAGCCTCAGGTACTTACCCCAGAATATTTACGAGGCAGCCTCAGGTACTTACCCCAGAATATTTACTAGGCAGCCATTAGGTACTTACCTCAGAATATCTTACCAAAGCAGCCTCAGGTGCTTACCTCAGAATATCTACCAGGCAGCCTCAGGTACATTACCCCAGAATATTTACTAGGCAGCCTCAAGTGCTTACCTCAGAATATCTACCAGGCAGCATTAATCAGGTGCTTACCTCAGAATATCTACCAGGCAGCCTCAGGTGCTACCTCAGAATATTACTAGGCAGCCTCAGGTACTTACCCCAGAATATTTACTAGGCAGCCTCAGGTGCTTACGTCAGAATATCTACCGGGTCAAACTCAACTGTATTACCTCAGAATATTTACAAGCCCAGCTCCACATATACGTTTGATTTCCCCAATGATGACTTCTATGTATACATAGAGATTGTTAATTCCTTCATTGTGCTCCATCCGTCGTCGTGCGCAATGCAAAGTTCATAAACTTTTCATTCAAAAGAATTCTCCCGGACAACGGAAAGGATCACAGGAATTATAGTACTATAGATACTATAAATGTAGAAATTCGAGCCAGGTCCATGTGGAATGGACTAGGGTACTCATATTGGGCCTGGTTAAATATGCTGGAATATTTGTTAAAATGAATGTTTTGACCTTTATTCAAGCTCACGGGGTCAAAAAGGCTAACTTTTTTATTAAACGACTTTTCAATAACTAAGAGGCCTAGTGACCTGATATTAGGCATGTAGCATGCCGAAATGGAGGACTATCTAGTTTATTCATATGAATGACTCTAACTTTCATTCAAGGTCACATTGATCAAAACATCCTTGATATCCCAGAGGTTACTGTCAATGACGCTATATCTACCCATAGACTATCTCATGATATTAAACTGCAGTCTACAGAGCCGACACTGGTAATTTGATCCTTTGATGTACATCAAAGGAATTATATAACGGTACACTGTGGTAGACTATTGCTTTGAAGTTGAGCGTCACTCTCTCCGTATTATTCAAAGGAAGTATCTGCAGGTCAGTAATTGGTCAGGGTTTTTTTTCTCCTGAAATCTATGTCTCAGTTTTACTATGAAATAGTCCAGGAGCGGATATAAACTTCAGTGATTAGTAATCTATAGAGTATCGAGGATGGGATCAAATACACTGTAATCTCTAAGTACTTACTGCATATTTCATTTCTGCTCTTTTTGCCAAATATGATTAAATTACCTATATTTCAGAAAATCATGTACATTAAACCGATTAAGTGCATTTCCTCTAATTTTTTTTTTTAATTATTCCGTCAAAACAATTTTCTTCAAAAAATTGTGCTCACAATATCCGAAAATACATTCTGAACTTTTGTTACATATCGAGTTATCCACCCTAAAGCTAAAAATTGTTGAGAGTTTAATGAAAAATCCTTAACGTACATATAGAGGGGATCACAAAATGTTGTACAACGTTTTGATACCCTCGGGTAGAATACCCCTGTCCTTCATATCCACTTATAAAATAATCTTATAATATCTGTATAACAGTAAAAATGGCGGAGGATAGGTTAATCTCTCTTAATGTATTAAGAATATCATGTCTGGAAAGTATAAAATACCCTTATAATACACATGTAAAATATTCCAGCAACAACGCAAAAATAACACATTAAAATATGGGTCGAACAGTGAGGGTCATTTTGCATTGAGTTTGGTAACCCAGAGGACACTCTGGCCCTGACACTGAACAAGACCTTAGAGTAATTTTATGACAGATGATAGTGTCTGATTTAGGGTCCCTAAACCATGACACTATCTGTCCATAATGTCTAAAGTCTGGTTGTCAGGGCCAGAGTATCTCGGGCTATGAGTTTAGTTGTCCCGCCGATTATCAAGGATTTATAAGTGGCTGTAATTATATACAATAATTTATTTACATGTAGACATTAAAAGAAAATGTCTATTGAACTATTTCTCCATTCAAAACAGGTATTCAAAGATAATCATAGCTATAATTTGCAAGTAAGGTTAGCCGTGATTTAAATAACACCCTTGGACATGCAACTGTATGATTTATCGTAAATTGACTGTATATTGACAGCGAATTTCGGCAACAAACCATAAAATAGCTGGATTGTGTATAATCGCAGGCTATTTTATGGTTTGTTGCCGAAATCGCTGTCAACATACAGTCAATTTACTATAAATCATACAGTTAATCGCAAGATATCTTTACATTTTTTGAAATTCAAAAGTGATGATTTCATAGAATGCAACTGAATTAATTAGTTTAAGATATGAGGTAGCTGACTTTATGCATGCATTACATACGGCTCATGTATTTTAATCCTCTACGAACTTAACATTAATTAAGACTATTTTGTAATATTACATGCTTCATTTAATCGATCAAATTTGCAAACGAGTAACCGTTCTGCTTGAGAGACTTTGTTCTATAACCTACTTCATGGACTACCCAGGTTAAAGAGAAAGTAAATATGACTAATGTTCTATTTCGAGAAGTTGGGAATTCCCTGTCGCTGAACAGTCGCCATCTTTACAAAGAGACCCATGCTTGAATGTGCATATACTCTGTGGCAGACACTACCTTGTAAGTAACGACTAAGTTGATAGAAATCCTCTTTGTCAATGTGTAGTACACAGTCCAGATTTTATTGCATGCATGTTGCAAACAAATACTGAAGTGTTAATGACGGCAACATAGGCTTTCTGTTTCGAAACCATCCACCTGAATACAGATATAGGCACTGAGATAGACACAAGATATCAATTTAAAACAGCAAACTGGCTTGTTAAGATACGTTTAATATACAAAAAGTCTTCCTAAACGATCAATTTAAAACAGTTCAGAGTTCAGTAAGGCAACTCTTAGTTATTATTTAAAGTCAAACAGTCAAAGAGAATGTAAATACAACAGATGGACGAGAGTTGGATTTCATTTTCTTGACGTTGAAATTATACGTATTAAAATCTATGTTCTACAATTAAAACACATTATGTGCTACATAACTTCCCAAGTGACATTTCTGTTATAATATGTAACAATCCGGTTTGTGACCTTTTGATATACGGAATCTCCAAACACGTTATATTGATCTAAATAGAAATTTCTATTTCAGAGGCATTTTGTTATGTTATGCTATTTAACAAGGGATCCCAGAGGGATCTTGGTGACCACCAAATAATGTTCTATTTATTTACTATTGAAAGAGGGAGCATTTCTCTGCTTTTCAAAACATCAACAAAATCCAAGATGGCGGTCTGTCGGCCATCTTGTTGCCTATTTGGTCCCAAAATGCAATATGCACAACTAGGGTCCTATAGGTGAACCTACATATGGAATTTGAGAAAGATCCCTTCAGTACATTCTGAGACCGATCGGTCCCAAAATACAAAATGCACAACTAGGGGCCTAGTGAATCCTACTTAACAAATCTGAAAAAAAATCTCTTTAGCACTTTCCGGGAAATAGCGGTAACAAGAATTGTTAACGGACGGACGGGCGGACGACGGACCACATACGAAAGGCGATTTGAATAGCCCACCATCTGATGGTGGTGTGCTAAAAAGCAAATAGACGTGTCACGCTCCCATTGAGAAATATGCATCCTGTTGGTTATCTGTTGCCCAATTGGTTCCTAGTGCAATATGCAGAACTAGGGCTCTAGGGAAACCTACATATGAAATTTGAGAAAGATCCCTTCAGTACAATCTAAGAAATAGCAGTAACAAAATCTAACTATTATACACAAGTCACTAAAGAATAAGCTTCTTTCCCAAATACTTTTTTAATGATAATTCCATATACATACATGAGTACATGTACACTGAAAATAGTAATGGTCCATGTGTGTAGTGTTTTTTTCTGTTTTCTGTATACTGTTCCTGTGGTAACATACATAGATGCATACATACATTTCAAGGTTTCAATTGAAAATTTTTGTTACTTAAACATTTGATCAGTAGCCCAATATATAAGCAATGTTACGGTAATTGATTATCTTGTATTTTCCTGATACATTATCATAAATAGTTGATATTAGACCAAATTAAATCTTTACTTATTCCTGTCATAGCTACAAGTATGTAAAAAATGCAATATGCACAACAAATGCCCTAGTAAAACCTACTTTATCAAATTTGAAAAAAGATTTCTTCAGTACTCTCTTAGAAATAGCGATAACAAGTATTGTTAACGGACGGACGGACCACCTATGAAAGACGATTCGAAATATGCTTGTGCCTTAAAATGGACGACATGTGAACACATCCCTTATAATGTATTGTATATTCACATACATTCTTTGGTAGCAAATATCTGCAATCTCCAGTTCAACATTTAAATTTCAACAATTACCTGTTCAACAATACAATACCTCTGCCTCATGGCACCCGTCCTCTTCTATTTGTTAAACGCCATATAATAAAAGCAACCAGGTTAAGTCAATATTATATTAGTGTGTATATTTAGGTCATCTGACCATCTGACCTGAACGGTCAGGATGACCTATAGTCATCGTGCTTCGTCTATTGCCGTCCACCGTCCGTAAACTTTTCATTAAAACGACTCCTAAATAACCGATAGGCCCAGGGTCAAATAAGCTAAAATCTTGAAATATCTTTTCAATATTGGTGGGCATAAAGCGCTACCAAATTTATTCATTTGAGATGAAGTGGTACCAAGTTTATTCAATTGAATGACCTTGATATTTATTAAAATGGGCGATTTGTGAATAACTGAGATGCATAGAGACCTGATATTGGGATGAAGGACTACCAAGATTGTTCAAAAGTAATGACCTTCGCGTTTATTCAAGGTCACAGGGGCCAAAAAGGCTAAAGTCCTTAAACCACTACTTGTCAGAAATTAAAAGACCTCGAGACCAGACATTGGGCCTCCTGTCGAAGTCTCTGAGACGTCAACTAACTGTATATGGGAAATCTTCGAACAATGTCTTAACAAGTTTAATACCTCATAAAGTATTCTAAAATTAGACTTGAGCATGCTTGATGAAGTATTTCAAGTTTGTTTACTTACTTGATAAAATGTATCATAAACTGGCAATTTCATCTAATAAAGTTCTTTAATTAATATACAATGTCATAATTGTTTGCCAAAGAAAAAATGAGCGTTTTTAGCTTACTTCGTGTTTTATGTTTTATCATTTTTTATCACTGTATACTGTATGCTGTAAAGTATAACTAGATGACCGTTAAGGCCCATTGGGTATCTTGTCTCAGTCGTTATACGACTAATTGGACACTAACATGTTTTGGGTGGTGTAAAAAAACTGCTCTGAATTCAGGATAAACACATTTTATCTGTTTGTATGATTTCGCATGCTGTACAATTTAATTCATGTAACCAATTTTCTTTTTATATAGGTTTGTAAGAAGCCATTGTCTACACTCACACACAAGAGAGACACATATCTGTCCTCATAAGAACTTCAAAGGATAATCATTGAATAAGTTAACACAGTTTCTTTTTACCATGGCCACGAATAACGACCAATCGATGTTTTGCGCACAATTTCCAATCAGAGCCAAAGGAAATTCCAGATGCGCTAACTTCGAGAAAAGATAAAAGAAGAAAACGAAGAGTGTAAGTTACAGCTCGACCGAATAGCTGAAGAACACCTAACGCTGTGCGACAGGATGGAGATAGCTTCCACACAACTGATTCAGACACGCATCACAGACATGGAGGAGAGGATGGAAACTTTGAAGAAACTTTCATCGGAGAGTAAACAAACTCTTCAGGCAGGGTCTGCTGTACTGGTGTACGACTCGGTATCTGAAATCCAAGAAATGGAATTGGATATTCCACAAGCGAGAGACAAAGGTATCGCAGAGTTTACTCCAGGTAATGACAGACGAAGTCTGCTGAAGCAAGCCACCGGATCTATGACAGTTCCTGATGAACTTTCCCTTGTTACATCTGCAACTTATAGTATTTCTAATAAATGTTCTGTAAAGCCAAAGCGACGCACATATACCGGCCAAATATCAACTGAAACTGTCAGATACAGACTTCATGACAAACCAGAAGTTATTTCGAAGTTTGTCTACCCGGATACCATGACAACAATCTGTCCTACGACTGATGGATGTGCATGGCTTTGTGATCGTTTTAACGGCAATGTAGTTCTCGTCAACAACAAGGGCAAAGTCATGCAGAAGATAGAACGGACAGATAAAAGGATTGATGATATCAGTCTTCACCCAACTACAGGTCGCTTGTGGTCCTGTGGTGTAGGAAGTGAAACTATTTATGAAATATCAGCATCAAATAACCTTGTTCCAATGTTCAACACATCTGGAGGTCTCCCCACGAGCATCTGTCTCACAAAAGAAGGTAGGGTGGTAGTTGGTGTAGGTTGTGAAAAGGGATACAAGATCGAAATGTACACGGTAGATGGCAGGGTGTTACACACAGTCTTGGATGGTGTATCCGGGCCCGGGTTGGTCGTATCTATAGCTCACTGTCCCGTGACAGGTAACGTAGCCATAGTTGGTAACAACGACTACAAAGACAACAAGCTTTATATCACAGTGCACGATCCAACTCTACAGCAGTTGTTTACTTATCACGGGGAACGAATGCAGTCACCAGATGAGTCTACAGTAGCATTCGATCCAGTCACAGTCGTATACGACAGTAAGGGGAATATCGTAGTTAATGATAGGTCGAGGAAAACGATCGAACTGGTCAGCGGAGAAGGAAAGCACATCAAAACATTGGTGACAAATAAGGGAGCAGTAGGAGAAATAGGCATCCAGAAAGACGACGTTCTTTGGTCACACTTAAAGATAGGGAAGTGGGGAGTTAAGCTATTTAAGTACTACTGTGATTAAGTGGAAGGTGCTTGGCTGATTGGAAGCAATGCTGTAATTAGCTGGGATCCTAGCTCTTTGAGCGTTGATGACTTGGAGATAATGTGGCCTTACTGGAAGGAGTAATACATTTGGCTGTGTAGTTATAGAAGTGCTTCTGTAATCAGAGTTTTTGGCGAAATACGTGATATGGGGTTTTGCTCAGTGATAAGAAAATATAACAAACAGATGATTGAAGTGCTACTGTAACTAGACTGACTCTGTAAGACAGACAAAAACGCATAAAATGAAATGTTGAATTGCCTACACACGAGAGCTTGAAGTGCTACTAATTATAAACTAATAAACTATTATGGACGGGTGATGGTCGACATGCCCTTAATAAGTAGAGATATACATTTATATAAAATTTACTCCAAGTGCTTGAAGCCAAGACTTTAACACCAGAAGATATACCAGTAGTGTAATTAAGCGTAAATATCTAATATAAGTCATGATATAAATTCTTCTTTAATCGACACTGTTTCTCAAGTATATCTGCGCTCAAATTTTCTTTCCCACGAATACTCTTTTTTTTCTTGTATTGTATAAGTTATGATGTATATAGCTAGTTGATAAAATAACTCTGTAAGTTAACTGTTTTCCTGAGAACTATTTCAAAGCCACTATAAATATAACATGACGATCCAATAACTGTATAACATGGAATTTTCGTTGTGTAGAATTTGTTTGTTGTTTTCGGGCTTGTCATGTAACTACGTAATGATTAGAGTGCTCTAAATCAGGAAAGACAGTACTCATTAATTTTTAATGTTATAAATACTTATACTGCAAATTATTTCACAAATCTGATATTACCACAAATAACCGATTTACGCTTCGTCATACATTCAGAAGAGACGACACCGCGTGAAAGATGGGCGGTCACCAAAGGGCACTCGCCCTAACGAAATTATCTGCTTTGTTTATTTTCTGGCCATGTCACGTATTTCAACTAATCTCAGACATTGTTAAAATCATGAAATATAATGCTATATCGTATTGTGTCATCCTGAGTTTTCTATTGCTATCTTTATATTATATGTCTGTGTCTTGATAAAGGAGCGGATTGACTTTAAAAAATGTTATTTTGTTCACATTGTTATTATTAGGTCTTTGCCCTTATCCTGCTTATTTATGAGTTACTTAGCTGTATTGATTTACTCTGCCGTCCATGTCTACTGATATCCACTAGCAATCACTCTACACACCCTGGTGACTGTAATATATATATTACGGTAATCAAAGATGGATGCCGACGAAATAGATAAGTTTCGGTTTTTGGCTGATTTTGGTGGTTTTAGATGACGCCGATTTTTTTTTTCTTTGTTGTTCGTAGGAAGAGTTTATCCCATTGTATCTGAAAGTCATATTGGTTTACCCTGCAAGCGTATGATTTTTAACGTAGAAGGCACTACGATATTACTGTAATATATATTACGGTCACCAGTGCGTGCACAGTGGCAATGGGATGATTTGTTCTCAATTGCATGGATACATTATAGTGATAAAGTACTTATTCGTGTAATTGTAACACTATCGTTGCTAAATTTCCAATAAACAGTGCGTGGAATTTTAATTGATTTGTATTTTGTCAATGTGATGGATGTATTCATATATCGTGTTTGCTAAAACAAACTTTTATAGAGGTTACTATGTAACTTAATGTCAGTTGTGTTGGACAGGAAGAGAGTTAAATTATTCTGAAACAAAAATACGTAACCAGGCATTATATCAAAGTTTTTTTTAAAAACTCAAAACCAATTATTTGTTTGTTTGATTAATTAACGTCCTATCAACAGCTATGGTAATGAAGGCCCAACTTCATTAACATTTATCCGTATAAATCTTTTATTGGTAAAATACTACATACAGGTTTAATAACACTAACAACAAACGCATATACATATAGAATTAAATGAGTCATATCTTCCAAGTCGTTCAAGGTCTCAAGCAAGCTTTCGCACCTCTACTGCAGATTCGTTTACCCGACCCTTTGTTAACCAAGATGGGTGTCTCTGCCAAGTCATAAATGTCTAAACCGACGACTGCTACAACCGTAACTTATGAAGCAGTATGCCGTACTTCTTTTACTTTGTTAACTTCATCCATACTTTTACGAATTTTTGTTGCCATCTTGTACACGTGTTGTGTCTCCTCTTCCTTGGTTTTAGCATGGTTTGTTTGTTTGTTTGATTCTTTTAACGTCCTATTAACAGCTATGGTCATATAAGGACGGCCTCCCATGCACGTGGTGTGTTGCGTGTATGTTGTGCGAGGTGCGTGTTTTGGGAGACTGCGGTATATTCATGTTGTGTCTTCTTGTATAGTGGAACTTTTGCCCTTTTTATAGTGCTATATCACTGAAGCATGCCGCCGAAGACACCAAGCAACACACCCCACCCGGTCACATTATTACTGACAACTTTTAGCATGGCATTGTTTAGTTTTACACTCTCTTTTCATTATCAATATAGTTTTGAAAATCTTTACTTTCTCGCTTCGAAGGTTAAAGGTACCAAGAGCCCATCTCAAGCTACCAAATCCCACCAAACCGGTAAAGGGGGCTGCCAGTAAACGAACAAATGTGTATGTACCAGACGCAATATTGCATCATATCCAGTTCATCAGCATGTTTTCTCAACAACCTGGTGTTTTTGCCTGTTTGTTTGGTGTCTTCGACTGCATGCTTCAATGAGGCATTGCTATAAAAAGGCAAACACGGTCCTTTATTACAAGAAGACACATGAAAAACACCCAAAACAGTCACCACGCACTTCACATATACAACACACCACATGCATGAGAGGCCGTCCTTAAAATAGCCTTGACTGTTAATTGAATCAAACAAAAATATTCATCCAAGTTTGAAAAGAGATAGCATTCATTTTTATCATTTTTTTATATACCAATATAGAGCGACCTGAGATACATAATGAATAAGAATTACGCATGTAGCATATGTTTTCAATAATTAAGAAAAAAGACATTTCTTATATCAAGTAAAACAATTTAACCTGACCCGATACATGTAAATGTTTGATGATGTCGAGTATTACTAAAATATTATACTCCATCACACTAAACAGTGTAATTTGTATATGCTAATTCATCCTCGATACTCCAGAGGTTCCGATCACACGTGATCTCCTTACTCCTGGACTATCTCATAGTAAAACTGGAGACAACAGAACAAAACGGGTAATTTAGTCCTTTGATGTACATCCAAAGAGCCGTTCAACGGTACTCTGTGGTTGACTGTTTGGCTTTGAAGTAGGGCGTCGCTCTCTTTGCAGTCTTAAAAAAAATTTGAAGGCCTGTGATTGGTACATATTTATTCCCCTGAGCTGCCTTCAGTTTTACTTTGAGATAGTCCAGGGTGTGTAGATATCGTATGTGATTGGAACCTCTGTAGTATCGAGGAAAAGAAAGCGGTCTGTTTGACAGACTTAAAATCTTATTAACATATAACGTTTTATTTGCTTTTTCCCATTTCTCATAGGATTTTTACTATCAACTTTTTAACTGAAATTGTTTTTTATAATTCACTACATTTTAAACGGCCATGGGAATGTCGTCTTTTGTAATGTTATGAAGCATCAGCTTGGATATTCTGAAGACGACGTAATAGTTGATTGCGTCATCACTTTTAATAGTTGACCTAAACAAATTTTGTCTGATCTGACATGCGGTTTATTTCACGACCAGAAAAACAACTTCTTTGTGAATTAATAATTAAGTTATGAAGATCACTTTCGACTACAGATTACAGTATAGTTGTGAGTTGAACGAAGAGCTTTCAGATTCATATTTTTGAATGAACTTGAACTAGAAAAGTAGTGTTAGGCTTCAGGTATATGAGATAAGATGCCCAAGAAGCCTTGACGGTCACCTCAGTGCAGATACAGGGTATTGATTTTCTTGGTAATGTCAGTCAGGACCATCATGAACATTTAATATCTGATTGCTATCTAAAAAATGGCTTATGGACTAAATAAAACAAGAGATCCCAGAGGGATCTTGGCGCCCACCTAAGAACGATCTTTGTCTGACAAAGGAAAGAGGGATCTTTTCTCTGCTTTTCAAGTTTTTACTACATATTACTATACATGAAATTTCAGAAACAAACTTCAATTATCAAAATCCTAGATGACTACCTGTCGGCCATTTTGTTCACTGATCGGTACCAAAATGCAATATGCATAACCAGGGACCGGACCTAGGGAAACCTGCACATGAAATTTGAGACAGATCCCTTCAGTACTTTCTAAGAAATAGTGGTAACAAGCTTCAACTATCAAAATCCAAGATGGCGTCCTGTCGGCCATCTTGTTCACCGATCGGTCTGAAAATGCAATATGCACAACTAGACCCCTAGGGGAACCTGCACATGCAATTTGATACAGATCCCTTGAGTACTTTCTGAGAAATAGTGGTAACAAGCTTTAACTATCAAAATCCAAGATGGCGGCCTGTCGGCCATCTTGTTAATCAATCGGTCCCAAAATGCAATATGCACAACTAGACCCCTAGGGGAACCTGCACATGCAATTTGAGACAGATCCCTTCAGTACTTTCTGAGAAATAGCTGTAACAAACTTCAATTGTCAAAATCCAAGATGGCGGCCTGTCGGCCATCTTGTTCATCGATCGGTCCCAAAATGCAATATGCACAATTAGGCCCCTAGGGGAACCTGCACATGCAATTTGAGACAGATCCCTTGAGTACTTTCTGAGAAATAGCGGTAACAATTTTCAATTGTCAAAATCCAAGATGGCGGCCTGTCGGCCATTTTGTTGACCGATTGGTCCCAAAATACAATATGCACAACTAGGGCCCTAGGGGAACCTACATATTAAATTTGAGAAACATCCCTTCAGTACTTTCTGAAAAATAGCGGTAACAAGAATTGTTAACGGACGGACGGATGGAAGGACGGACGACGGACCACGGACAAAAAGCGATTTGAATAGCCCACCATCTGTAGATGGTGGACTAAAAAGCACCACCCAGGCGGGATTTTGTGAGTTTTCTATATGTAAAGGGAATTTGATTTTTGGAGTTTAAACGGTTACATATTATAAAACCTATTTGGCCCCTTTTAGTCCTGCCACTCAAATTGGTGTCAGTCAGGGAAATATTGTCAACGAGGGTTCAACTGCCATCTCATAATGACAATTCCGACAACATATGGCTGATTTCCTATTACAACTGATCGAATAATTCTCAAAAACATGTTTTCACTTTAGTACACTTGACCTCCTTCTAAGGAGGAAACGTGAGACCCCAAGATCATATAAGTCACACTTTTTGTAAAGGACCTTAAGACCTTCTCATCTATAAAGAGTATTTGATTCTACCAGTTTTAGAAATTCCGAAGACTTTTGAAGTTTCAACTTATCTGATCACTTTTGGCCATAAAATTTTGGTTGACATTTGGCCATGGAAGGTTTCTGTAAAATTTCTAACGAATTTGGTTCAGTGGTTTTGGAGAAGAAGTCGAAAATGTAAATTTATTATCGTCGCATGACGAACGACGCAAGACAGACTAAAGGCGATTAGAATATGCCACTTGAGACTTCCTCTCATGGGACCTACAAGGCTATTGGTAGGATAAATTCATTAAAGATGCTCCACCGCCGACAGAGCATAACTGATATTCATCATTTGAACAATAATTGGTGTTTAATTTTGTATATATATGCCTAATTAACACAAAAAATAACATAAAATAATTTAGTTTGCCTTTGGTGCACGCGCAATCATTACTTCATTCCATATAAGATATAGTGCCACGGAATTTTTTCGGGATGCAATTAATTATTTTTCATATTTTTAACTTGAAGTAAAATTAGAAGCTCAATTTTTTCAATGGTGGCTATGGTGTAAAGTAAGTTACTTTTGTAACTGAAGAAAAATACAAAATCGTCTGCTCCTGTTTTTGATAGTGGAAAAAATACCTTTTGTCAGCGGTGGAGCATCTTTAATTTCTATGAATCAAAAATGTGTACAACTTTGAAACTGTTGTAATAAGATTTATTTCTCCAACTAAGATAACATTCTTTGACAGCTTTGATGAGATAAATCAAGGTTGGTGAAATCAGGCAACTGTTTTATTTGTTCTGATGGACAGTTGGGATGCCGAAGTGTGGGAAGCAAATGTAAACATTAGTACATTAGATCTCGTGGAATTGATTTTCCGGTCCAAAGGTCAATGTTAATAAATATAATTTAAGGTCACTGTAATTAATCTTGCGGGTATCGGCAGGGGACATATAATGTTCTAGCAATAAGCAGAATGCTTGTGCTTTTAATAGTAAGAATATATATACCATATTGGCTCCTCTCTCCAAACCGCTTTTACCAGCTAACTTAAAATATCTAAACTTGTAAACATGGTTCAGTTTACATATTATTTCTAAAGGAGACAACTTGGATCATTTCTGAAATGAAGGATATAGGATAACACACACTTAAGTGTGTTAAAAAAAGCTTTGTCTGAAGATTATTTGAAGCCAATCAGAAATTTGACGGGCAAACTTGTCCAAATCAGTTTCTTTGAAAGGATTAACTTTCAAAGCACTTTGCTGAAAGATAAATCTGTAAATTGTTATACCTCGCTGATCGTTACTTTTAGTTTTTTATGGGATATAATTACATTATTGTATTTCGAAGTAATCTACACGGAAAGCTTTTTTTCTACATATTACAATAGCCGGTTTGAAATAGACGTCAAAGTTAATTTGTTATAATATATTTTTTCTGTGTCACAAGTACAATTATTAACCAACTGTTAGTTGTAAATTATATGTATCTACATTACATGTGTTTGTCAGTGTGGTGTTGTAATGTGGAAAGTACCCTGTCTAATTTTAGTAGCGTTATGTTATGTACGTATAGCTTGTACTGTGCATATCCATATATGGTGTTGTTTACGAGTTATACAGGGTAAGAAAGCATGCAAGAGTGAGAGTGAGAGTGTGTAAATCCAGAGCGGCTGGGGGGGGAAAGGCCGCAGACGTACGATGACCGTTCCATAGGACGAATCCTCTGGGGTCCTGAAAGAAAGGCGACAGTAGCTATTTTCACCAGACTCCAAAAGGTCTTGGAAAGGGGTTTTGTGTCTTTGTTTGTTTGTTTGTTTGATTTATTTACGTCCCATTAACAGCTATGGTCATGTAAGGACGGGTTTTGTGTCGTCCATGTCCACGTCCGGTTAACATTGTGTGAACCAACAGGAAAATTGTTGGTGATGTATATCCTGTTTAATAATAAATTCGACTTGCTGACTGGCCGATTCTTTTTCTTCATACATCTTTGAAGAAAGAAATCCGAGAGAGGCACATTTTTTGATTTTATTAACGTCCTATTAACAGTCCTATTGGTCATGTAAGGACGGCCTCCCATGTAAGCTGTGTTGTTGCGTGTATGTTTGTGCGATGGGTGAGTGTACTGCGGATGAGAGTGCGGTATGTTATTGTGTCTGTGGTCTTCTGTAATAGTTGGAACTGTTGCCCTTTTTATAGTGCAATATCACTGAAGCATGCCGCCGAAGACACCATACAACACACCCCACCCGGTCACATAATACTGACAACGTGCGAACCAGTCGTCCCACTCCCTGTATGCTGAACGCTAAGCAGGAGCAGAAACTGACCACTTTTATAGACTTTGGTGTGTCTCGGCCAGGGGACAGAACCCAGAAGCCTTCCTCACAGGGGCGAACGCTCAACTCAAGGCCAAAAGTGAGGCGGTGCCAAGGGAGGCATTAGGAAAGGACAAAGTCAGTTAGGAAGAAGAGAAAAGATAAGATCCTAAATTTAGTCGCCTTTTACGATCATGCAATAGGGGCAGCAGGTACAATTCTAACGCCCTACCAGCAGGCACATAAATCCGACATTATCATGACGTCACCATAGAGACATCGATGCTTCATATTGATTTGATAGAAAATTAAATTTTTCATAGAAAAAAAAAAATGGAATCGTACGTTTTAATATTTTATTTTTTATTGAAGTACATCTGTTGTAGTCCCAAAAATAATTATAAGCATTGATCATTGCGGATTCACAAAGTTTGCAAACAAAATTTCATTCATATCCCGATGAAGTCAAACAAGAGGCCCAGAGGGCCTGTATCGCTCACCTGGTTTGTAATGTCAAGTCATGTTCTGAATACATGTTCATTGTTTCTTTTCTGAAGGAATTTGAATATTTACCTCTTATTTCCTTTATTGGGCCCCGCCCCTCCTGCCCCCGGGGGGGTCAGAGCCAAAATTTATACAAGTTCTGTTCCCCTTCCCCCAAGGATGTTTGTGGCCAAATTTGGTTACAATCCATGCAGAACTCTAGGACAAGTAGCGATTTATAGGATTTACCTCTATTTCCCCTATTTGGCCCCGCCCCTCCTGCCCCTAGGGGGTCAGAGCCAAAATTTATACAAGTTCTGTTCCCCTTCCCCCAAGGATGTTTGTGGCCAAATTTGGTTACAATCCATGCAGAACTCTAGGACAAGTAGCGATTTATAGGATTTACCTCTATTTCCCCTATTGGGCCCCGCCCCTCCTGCCCCCGGGGGGTCAGAGCCAAAATTTATACAAGTTCTGTTCCCCTTCCCCCAAGGATGTTTGTGGCCAAATTTGGTTACAATCCATGCAGAACTCTAGGACAAGTAGCGATTTATAGGATTTACCTCTATTTCCCCTATTGGGCCCCGCCCCTCCTGCCCCCGGGGGGTCAGAGCCAAAATTTATACAAGTTCTGTTTCCCTTCCCCCGAGGATGTTTGTGGCCAAATTTGGTTACAATCCATGCAGAACTCTAGGACAAGTAGCGATTTATAGGATTTACCTCTATTTCCCCTATTGGGCCCCGCCCCTCCTGCCCCCGGGGGGTCAGAGCCAAAATTTATACAAGTTCTGTTCCCCTTCCCCCAAGGATGTTTGTGGCCAAATTTGGTTACAATCCATGCAGAACTCTATGACTAGTAGCGATTTAAAGGAAATGTTGACGGACGGACGACGGACGCCGCGCCATGACATAAGCTCACCGGCCCTTCGGGCCAGGTGAGCTAAAAATAGTGACATCAATGCTTAATTGAAAAAGGAAGATGTTACAAAAGTCTTCTTTTGGAGTTGTGCGAGGGCTAGTGTCTTGATATTTCATATACAACATGCCTTGTGATTAATAATCAAGTTTTGTTTTTATAAATATCCTTGATCCATATTCAAGGACATAGAGGTCAAATATGCAAATCATAAGTAAATTTCTAAATAGCCTTAAGTCACATACCGTTTATTTTACAGTTTGTTTTCATGGATGCCTTTGGACATTTTTATACTGTTTTTTTTCTTTTTGAAAATAAGCATTTAAATCCAATTTGAAATGTTCATGAAATGATAATTTCGAGATTTTCTATGTTTTGTATACCAAATCTGACTTTCTGATAGACAATTGTTTTCACACCTAAAAAAATCTAAAATGAAGAATGGCGCACAAAACATACGTTATCATGTCGCCACAATAAAGATTGTCATTGCGGATTGATTTGGTAAAATATTCCCTTGATGAATCAACTGAATAGTACATTAAAAACGTGTAGATATTTTGTCAAGTAGTCTGAAAAATATTTTAAGTATTGATTTCATTACTTTTTGAATTTCATCGAATTAGAATTGGGATGATTATCATGTTCTAAACAAGATAATTGTTTCATAATTATTCTTTAATGAAATTATTAAAAATAGTGACATCAAAAATTTTAGAACCTGTTTAAACTAGTGATATTTGTACCATTTGCACGCCAATGTCACAAAGACTCGATGTGTGTGCTTTTGTAAAGTCGGCTTTGGTAAAACAAGCGGTCCTTGTACATGCGATAGTCAGTAGTAAACATAATGGTATAGTTATTATGTGAAGGAGTGTTTTAATCTACAAATCAATAGTAATACTTAAGGTTAGGTCCGCATGATGCATAGACACTTTTTATGAAATCTTACATCATTATATTACAATTTTGCCTTGCCAGATAATGTCTGAATTACAAAGTCCACTACATAGACAAAACACATGCCATGATAATTCAAATGTTCACCAAACTATCATATATTTTCAAACATTTAGGTTACAGTATCAACCAAAACTAACGATAAGACATGAACTCATTTAAGTGTTACCTCAACTGTAATTTGTTTGTCTTTTAAAGGCCTACTATCTTTCTGAAAAGGCTTTTAATATTTAAAATGGGACTGCAAAACGAGATCGATAATTCGCAAAAGTTATTAACTTACCGTTGATACACCTTCTTGACAACATTATTACAATAAACAAAATGTTAATTTTCATAACGTTGGTCTTCTTATGTTTCCCGCCGTTGTCCTATATACTGCGCGGTAGATGACTATCACTGCGCCATAAGGCAAAACAGCAAAATGACTCTCCACTGTTATCATATATCATAAATTACACAGGCAATCTTGCATATATTTGGTGTTGTAACCTCATCTTAGATCATCTGTACATAATTTCTGGTGTTATTAAAGATGCTCCACCGCCGACAGAACGTAAATGATATTGATCATTTGAACAATAATTGGTGTTTAATCGTGTATATGTATGTCTAATTCTCACAAAAAATAATATAAAATAATGTATTTCACCTTTGGTGCATGCGCAATCAGTACTTCATTCCATATAGGATATAGTGACACGGAATTTTTTCGGGATGCAATTAATTATTTTTCATATTTTTAACTTGAAGTAAAATTAGAAGCTCAAACTTTTCAATGGTGGTAATGGTGTAAAGTAAGTAACTTTTGCAACTGAAGAAAAATACTAAATCGTCTGCTCCTGTTTTTACTAGTGAAAAAAATACCATTTGTCAGCGGTGGAGCATCTTTAATGTTTTAAGAAACCTTTATATTTTGCTCGGGAAAGGTAGTGGGCCTTTAAACGAATGTCGATTTTTTTCGGTATAAAAATGACTATGTCCCTATGTGTCGGGATACATCTAGATTTGTCTCTCTGGAAAGAGTTATTTTCTCTCGGGCTTCGCCCGTGAGAAAATAATCCCTTCCATGGAGACATTTCTTGATGTTTCCCTCCACAGAAGGCCATAATTGTATATTATTTATATATTATATTGTAGACGTTTCCCTCCACAGAGGGCCATAATTGTATTTTGTCTCCCGGGAATGAGTTTATTTTCTCTCGGGGTTGGGCCTCGAGAAAATAACTCTTTCCAGGGAGTCAATTTTAGATGTATCCCTCCACAGAGGGCCATTATTGTATACATTATCAAATGTTAATTTTCTAACGTGTATTTTTGCACGTGGGCGACATATCAACATTCTAACGTGTATTTTTGCACGTGGGCGACATATCAACAAGAACAGGTTTTTTTCTGTTCAAATTACAAAATAAATCAGAAGAAAATCTTATACTCTGGAATTTCAATAAATATTGAAAATATTTGCCAATCCATATATTTGTCGCATATCCATATTTCACACACATAATTTGTTTGTTTGTTTGTTTGATTAATTAATTAACGTCCTATTAACAGATATGGTCATGTAAGGACGGCCCTCCACATGTATGCGGTGCGTTGCGTGTATGTTGTGCGAGGTGCGGTGGTTTTGGGAGACTGCGCTTATATTCATGTTGTGTCTTCTTGTATAGTGGAACTGTTGCCCTTTTGTATAGTGCTATATCACTGAAGTGCCGCCGAAGACACCAAGTCCACCCCGACATTATACTGAACAACGGGCGAACCAGTCGTCCCACTCCCTGTATGCTGAAATAAGCAGGAGCGACGAGTCGGCCAGGGACAGTATGTCCTCACATGGGCGAACGCTCAACTCAAGGCCAAAAGTGAGGCCAAGGGAGGCATTAGGAAAGATAAAGTCAGTTAGGAAGAAGAGAAAAGTTAAGATCCTAAATTTGTCGCCTTTTACGATCATGCAATAAGCAGGTACACTTTCTAATACTGCCATCACACACATAAGGAATAATTGTGATTCAATTCGACGAGTGAATGTCCACGATTCCCAAAAGTGGTTCTGAAACGTAATTGAAATAAAAATTTTGAGATTATTACACATTTTTCTACACATATCGCATATTTCAAATAAATAGAGCATGATATCGCAATCACGTCAAAATTCAAAACCGGATAAGTATATAAACTTTATTGTACATCAATTGCGAAACAAGTTACAAATCACTTTCGACAAATCCGAATTTACCGAATAAAGATCAACGGCAAAATGTTCTACCGGATAAACCACTGTCATAAAACGATATCACGGCTACGCTTTCCGGTAGTCCTCGTATTTTATTTGCACCCTCGTTAATGAAAAAGCGTCTACATATAAAGGTGACTTTCATAAAACAAGGGAAAACAACAACAAAACAATACGTGGGACAAACTGGTAGTGTGAAAACAGAAAGTTAGCTTACATATTAATGTTTTTGTAATAATTATTTGCAACCAGGAAATCAATTCCGAGCGAAACAAAGTTATTTAAAATACCAGTATGTGAAGACATCAGAACAAAATATGGTGCATATTTGAATTTAAATTTAGTTTAGTAAATAGGTCGCTCTAAAATGTATCCATTTCTTCCTTATTCAAATCAAGTCTAAGTGAGCACATGAACCGTGGCAGCGTATCTACAGTTGATTAATGCAGTATATCTAGCTAAAACAAACATCGTTTTTGTTCAATGTCACGAAAATAGGATTATTTGCGCATCTTCATAAAAATATCAATGCTAAAGTGTAAGCAAAAAAACTGGTAGATAATCAACATAGGAAGATATGAAGATTAATCAATTTGAAGTACAGTAAACATATTATGTGCAATGTTGCTGCAATTATTTTTATTTATACCATTATGTGTAGTTATTTTCAACGTATTTCTGTAGATTTACATAAATTTATACGTGGACAAATTCTTCATCAGATTTAACAAGGTTTTAGTTCCTAAATCTTAACAATATTTTTTTAAGCGACTGAGCTGGTTAATATATATTCCTGTATATAGTTCATTTATTTAATATTAGTTAGTGCGGTAAAACGAAACCGTACAATGAAAATAGATTTTTTTAACAAATTCACTGTCCTGCGAAATATATCAGAATAAATCCGAACATAATGTATACATAAACATTCACGCTTTCGTTATAAAATCATTACGATAATATTTAAGATATTTGGCATGACAGCGCAAAAATTAAGCATACCAAATTCCGACAACATTGTACGTCGGTAACAAAAGCTGAAATCTCGTCTTCTCATATGTAATTCCATTTCCTATGTACATGCTAGAAATTGACTTATATATTCTTGTTCATATTTTGATAAAGCATCAAACTCAATTTGTATTAATTTGCATATGATATAGATAG
>NW_027188336.1:0-25859 GCF_041381155.1 Argopecten irradians
AATCAATTATTACAACATCAAGCGCATGCTCAAACTCAAAATCGACAAAAATCGACAAATGAAAAATACTGAATTTTTTTTTTTTAATATGTTGATTTGCGTATATAGATTATAAAGGGCGCAAAGAACGATAACTCTGTATATAAGACAAATATCGGGGACGATGTGTATAAATAGTACATACATGTAAATGTACAGTACCATGCTAAAAGTATTCGGTAACAACGGCGGTGTGTTTACAGGATGGTGAAAACGAAACGAATTCCAAATTAATATTACTGATATACTTCACAGTCGATTGCAACGGTATAACACACTTACCTTCAGTATTTTATAAGATGTTCTTGCAATCTAATAACGTTTAAAATTCGTTTAGGGATCGTGTTGTACAAGCTTTGAATATAGCAAGGTGTGATCTCCGTCCAAATCCTCTGAATCTCGGAGAACAAGTCATTTGCCGATTTCACAGCTTCAACTCGAGACTGGAGTTTTCTTTTTATTAATAACCAAAGATTTCCAATTATGTTTAGATCTGGTGGCTGAGCGGACCAACTCATTTCATTAATTCTGGTCTGGGCGACATAGTCTTTGGTTGACCCTCGTACGGTGAACTGGGGCATTGTCATCTTGGAAAAATAGCCACCAGTAGGAAAATGTGTTGCAAGAACTGGCCAAAGGTTTTCCTCAAAAACCTCCTGCTTCTTTGCAGCATTAATGTTTCCTTCCAATCGAGCTTATGTCCCCACACCGTTCCAACAATTGCACCCCCAAATCATAACCTCGAGTTTATTTTGGGTATCACGCGGCTACATAAGATCCGGTCGCCATCCTTCGCTTCGCTTTCTCAATATACAAACCCTGTGGTCTTGTCCAATAACTATTTTGCTTTTATCTGAGAAAATAGCTTCGAATTACTTACTGTCCATCTCCGTTTTTGTTTACACCAAGCAAGTCTCTTAGTTCGGTTACTCTTCTTCACGACAAAGGATTTTCTTCCTAGAAACACAGCTAGTATACCCATGTTGGCTCAGATGTCGCTGAAGTTTTCTTTTAGAAGTCGGAACATTCCTGTACTCTTTCGGTATTTAACGGTAATACCATTAATCCCGTATATTCACTAACTTTGGTCGTCCACTTCTCGGCCTGTTCTCCACTGAACCACATGTACAAAATTTGTGTGCAATGTCAATAACTGTAGACTTGGATATTTTTAACATCATACCTATCTTTCGTTGTGAATGTTGACTCCTAAACAATCCTACGATCATATTTTAAACGCCCATTTACAGTTCTTCTCCTTTTCGGCCTTATATACATCCACGGGCAAAACCAGAAAGCAGACGACAACAAAAAATAAAACCTTAAAATAACGCACGTCATCATCAGTGACTTTACAATTAATTCCAAGCTTCAGCGATTTTTTCAGCGATGTTACTGACACGACATTAACACCCCGCCATTGTGACCGAATACTTTTGGCACGGCACTTTAGTAAATATACAAGAACTTGTAAGAGTTATAAAATACACACATTATAAAGGTAAATGATAGAACAAAAATGTATTTTGCAATA
Organism: Argopecten irradians; assembly: GCF_041381155.1. Classification (NCBI taxonomy): domain Eukaryota; kingdom Metazoa; phylum Mollusca; class Bivalvia; order Pectinida; family Pectinidae; genus Argopecten; species Argopecten irradians. Next base: position 1,574 of record NW_027188336.1, read on the forward strand.
AAAATTCATGAAATTTCAAAATTAATATAGTTTCTCATGTTCACTTCACTACATTCTATCAAAATCTCCCTTCATTATCTGCTTACCATTAAACAAAGCATAACCGAAAAATATAGTCAAATGAAACATCCATCTATAGCCTCTGTATAGTAAATATCTCATTTTAGCACAGAATGCCGGTTGCGTGAAAAAATGGTCAACGATAATTCAAGATCCACTGAATGCTTTTTATAGTTTTTCTTCAGATTCCAGAACACAGTGTTGGAAGTTAGCTTTTTGCGATAAAAATATTTAAATATGCAACCAGATAGAAAGTTTTAGAACTTAAAGGGTATATGTATTTATCGAATGCTACAGCTATTGCTTTTTTATTTTATGATTTTATGATATACATGTACTTGTTGACCATGCAATGACGTTATGTACTTAATTATCAAAATTTGTCCAATGAAATACGTCACAAAAGCAGTGATATCACGGACTCACCTGTGCATTGTCTACATCTAGTAGTGACTTTATGTCTCCTTCTTCAGCAGATACCATCATCAGATCACAGGTAAGCTGTTCACGGTCGTGGTGGATTTTCTCACACAGGCGGTATCGTTTGCACATCTTCCTACATTGTGCCACACCAATGGTTTCCAAATGAAGAAATGGTTTGTAATATGCGTTGGATTCCTTGTCAACGTGTATATAACTGGTACAAAGGCTTATTGCAGTGGGGAGAAAAAGTGATTCAATGAAAATAATACGAGCTAGTAAACCTCCGAACATGATTTTACCGGAGTTTCAATTAACGAGTACAAATTGAAACTTAACGCCTCATATTTGATATTTACAGTATATTGCGGCTATCATTGACTTACTACCGAGTCCTACAAAGTCATGTTTCATCTACCTTAGCATCTAGAAAGTTACAAAGTCATGTATCAACTACCTTAGCTATCTAGAACGTTACAAAGTCATGTATCATCTATCTTAGCTATCTAGAACGTTACAAAGTCATGTATCATCTACCTAGCTATCTAGAATGTTACAAAGTCATGTATCATCTACCTTAGCTACCTAGAACGTTACCTTGACATACTCTGGTTTCCCTTACTCATCCTTAAAACTTAATGAACCGGTATTATGTAAATAAATAATTTACTCTCAAATGTATGGATCCGAAGCACTTTTTTGATATAAACTTATTCAGTAGTAGATGAAAGGCTACTTGAGTGCGCTAGACAATGGCGTGACGACATCAATACATGCGATACACATTTTCGATGACGTCATTAATTTGACGAATTCGGACAAATTACGACGCATTACGATGATTCGCCCGTTGTCAGTATAATGTGAATGGGTGGGGTGTGTTGCTTGGTGTCTTCGGCGGCATGCTTCAGTGATATAGCACTATAAAAAGGGCAATAGTTCCACTATACAAAAAGACACAACACGAACATACTGTAGTCTCCCAAAACATGCACCTCGCACTTCACACACGCCACATTGTCTACATCTAATAGTGACTTTATGTTTCCTTCTTCAGTAGATACCATCATCAGATCACAGGTAAGCTGTTCACGGTCGTGGTGGATTTCTCACATAGGCGGTATTGCTTTCAAATCTTCATACATTGTGCCACACCAATAATTTCCACGTGACGAAATGATTTGTAATATGCATTGGATTCCAGATCGACGTGTATATAACTCGTACAAAGGCTTATTCCAGTGGCGAGGCGAGAAAAAGTGATTCAGTGATAATAACTACGACCAGAAAACATCTTAACATGATATTACCGTAGTGTCAATAAACGATTACAATATGAAACCCAACGCGTCATTTTTTAGAGTGTATATTGTAGCTATCAATGATATATTACTGAGTCTATACAAAGTAATGTCTCATCTACCTTAGATATGTACAACGCTAGCTTGGTATAACTAATTCATTTGCAAAACTTAATGAACCTTTCTTCTAGAAATGAATAATGAATTTACTCTTAGTGCATGTAAACAACGTGTATAATGATCAACTTCTATCATATACGTATTGAGTATATCTAACTGAAAAAATGTAGCTACGTAAATAACTACTAAACATTGTTACGTTTGTAATTACATTTATGATCTCTGAAAGAATACCAATGGTAGTTCAAAAAAAGCAATTATATCTTAAAGCAGTTATCATGATACTTTGTAGGTGGTGCGATGATATAAAATCTTGGTTTATTCATCTGAGGAATATTCATCAAACAGAGCAAGAGCTTAATCAGGACAGTCTATTAATTATATATAAGTTCACCAAGGTGGCAATAACGTCTGTCATATACGTATTAAGTATATCTAACTGAACCAATTAAGCTACCTAAATATCTACTAAAAATTGTCACGTTTGTAATAACATCTATCATCGGTAATCTCTGAAAGTATACCAATGGTAGTTCAAAAAAGTTGCTGTTCTTTTCACCATATGCTACCCACCTGGTTAATAGGTGATGAATGCTTTGTACAGTAGTGTTTTATTAACACAAAGGGAAATTTGTTTGAAGTTAGAGATCAGCATCAAACTGTTCTACATTATTGAGAGGCTATTAACTTTATAATTGTCACTGGCTCCAATCAACACATAACCAAAACCTGTCATTAAAGTTGGTATGCATAACATGATATAAATCTCGTGGATGTTTATCAATATTGAGAAAATTACGAAAATACTAATTTTCGAAAAGCATACGATAATTTGTGGGAAACAACTTAAAATTAAACGGTTTATCGCTATAACTGTTTCTTTTTTTGTGTTTGTAAAAAGCACTAACTTTATACATAAAAAGTGTTCTCAAATACTTAACATCAAGTAAACATTGGTTCGATTCACGGATATGAAGTGAATGCCTGATCACGTGGAGTTTCCCCGAGACGGTCTCTTCCGACTCTATGGCTTTTCGCGCGTTTACAGCCGGGTATTGGAAAGTGATTAGTTTAAGCTTTAAATTATTGATGTAAAATAGAAATAAGGCTTAAAGTTGTTTCAAAAACAAGACAAGAATGAATAAATACTTAAATGTAATAATCAAACAATATGTAGTGTTACACAATATTAAAAGTTTATAATTCAGTTAAACTGGATTTCTGCTTAGTTGATGCATGTACTTATCAATGAATCTGAAAACTTAAAACCTACTAATTGCTGTGGCGACTATTTTTTACAACTATAGCGAATTTTCCATAACGATTTTTTATGCTGATTAAAATACTGTCAACATTCTTATTCTAGTAGTATTACAGTATTCTTATATATATGTAATAAGTACGTTTACAACATCCTTGTGTATGTGTAATAAGTACGTTTACAACATCCTTGTTTATATGTAATAAGTACGCTTACAGCATCCTTGTTTATATGTAATAAGTACGTTTACAACATCCTTGTGTATGTTTAATAAGTACGCTTACAGCATCCTTATTTATATGTAATTAGTACGCTTACAGCATCCTTGTTTATATGTAATAAGTACGTTTACAACATCCTTGTGTATGTGTAATAAGTACGCTTACATGATCCTTATTTATGTGTAATAAGAACGTTTACAACATCCTTGTGTATGTGTAACAAGTACGTTTACAGCATCCTTATTTATGTGTAATAAGTACGTTTACAACATCCTTGTTTATATGTAATAAGTACGTTTACAACATCCTTATTTATGTGTAATAAGTACGCTTACAGCATCCTTATTTATGTGTAATAAGTACGTTTATAACATCATTATTTATGTGTAATAAGTACGTTTACAACATCCTTGTGTATGTGTAACAAGAACGTTTACAGCACCCTTATTTATGTGAATAAGTACGTTTACAACATCCTTGTGTATGTGTAATAAGTACGCTTACAGCATCCTTATTTATGTGTAATAAGTACGTTTACAACATCCTTGTTTATATGTAATAAGTACGTTTACAACATCCTTGTGTATGTGTAACAAGTACGTTTACAGCATCCTTCTTTAGTCAATAAAAACATGCATCAACCTCATCAAAATGTTATGATTCCATACTATTGAATCATTAAAATCTATGCAATGGAATGCGTCATTAAAATAGTGATATGCTGTTCTCACCTCTGCATTGTCTACATCTAACAGTGACATCAAGGTTCCTTCTTCAGCAGATACCATCATCTGATCATCAGTAAGCTGTTCACGGTCTTGGTGGATTTTCTCAAACAGGCGGCATGACTTACATATCCTTATACATTGTGCGACACCAATGATTTTGAAGTGAAGAAAATATTTATAATATGCGTTGGATTCAAGATCAACGTGTATATACTTGGTATATAGACTTAAAACCATGGAGAGAAAAAGCGATTGAATTAAAAACAACAACAGCTAGTAAACCTCCGAACATGACTTTACTGGAGTTTCAATTAACGAGTACAATTTGAAAAAATATCGCATCAAATTTGATATACTAATGAGTAACTACAAAGTCATTTATCACCTGCCTTATAGATACAGGTATCTACAACGCTAGTTTCATATAATTTAGTTTACCTTACTTACAGCAAAACTCAATTAACCTGTCTTTTATAAATGAATAACGAATTCACTCCTTATTAATTGACGCAAATGGTAAATTGATTAACATTTGTCATATACTTTTGTTCTTATTGAGTTTTTATTACCTCATGCATATCAGAGTAAACAAATACTTAGTTGATGATTATTCAAAATTGAATATAACTCGTACAAAGGTTTATTCCAGTGGCGAGAAAAAGTGATTCAATGATAATAACAACGACCAGAAAACATCTGAACTTGATATTACCGTAGTTTCAATTGACGATTACAACTATAAATAACTACTAAAAATTGTTACGTTTGTAATAACATTTCTGATTTCTGAAAGTATACCAATGGTAGTTCAAAAAAGCAATTATATCTTAAATCAGTTATCATGATACTTTGTAGGTGGTGCGATGATATAAAATCTTGGTTTATTCATCTGAGGAATATTCATCAAACATAGCAAGAACTTAATCAGTACAGTCTATTAATTATATATAAGTTCACCAAAGTGGCAATAACGTCTGTCATATACGTATTAAGTATATCTAACTGAACAAATTAAGCTACGTAAATAGCTACTAAAAATTGTCACGTTTGTAATAACATCTATCATCGATAATCTCTGAAAGTATACCAATGGTAGTTCAAAAAAGTTGCTGTTCTTTTCACCATATGCTACCAACCTGGTTTATAAGTGATGAATGCTTTGTATGGTAGGGTTTTGTTAACACAAAAGGATATTTGTTTCAGAGATCAGCCTCAAACTGTACTATATATGTGAGAGGCTATCAACTTTATAATTGACAAAACGTAAAACGAATTCAATTTCTCCATATGCTACTCCCGCATAGGAGAGGACAAAGAGTTCGCTGAGTTTGTTAAAATGGTTAATAATAAATACATGAATCATAGTTAAAAGTGAAAAACGTCATTTATTTCAGTTATAAATAACATATATTTCAACTTGACTTTTAGTACCGAAATGTAAATTGTTATCTGTTATATTATATGGATAGTTTAGTAATATACAGCGTATCTATCTGACTTTGGGTTTGGCTTACTTTTGGTTGTTGTTACTCCTTACAGCAGTATCCAAGTGCGTCCTACTGATACAGTGATTTTTCACTGTAAGGCTTCTTACGAACTTGAAACGAATTCGTTATTTATCTTAAATATGAACAGAAATGAAAATATTTCAAGAAATAACACCAACATCTTATAACCTGAATATGCATTAGCATCAGCTCAAATTTGAAATGTTTTATGGCATCTTAATGGCGTAATATCATTTTTGAGGACTGTACACCTTCTGTAAACGTCGTACTTACATTAGCGTACTCAAATATTTATTACAAATGCCAAAAACAGTAAATTATGATTTATAACCGCGAATATAAATTCGATTGTTCAATATCAGAAAAACACAAAAATAAAACTACGACTTAATAGGTACGTTTTTAAGTTAAGGAGATAAGCCGAAAACTTACTATATGTGTGTGAGGGCACAGCTGCGAGGCCCGTTAGGGCCGAGTGCTGTACCCTCTCACATATTTAGTATGGTTTGACGCTTATATCTAACTTAAAACACAGTTCATTTAATAAACCCTACGATACAAAGCATCCATTACTTATAAACCAGGTGGGTAGCTGTTATGTATGACACTAAATACATGTAGTTATGAGATAAGGGAGATAACTCCTATAGCTTTTATTATCAATACATCCTATAAAGTTCATATCATTGATTTAGGTTATAGAACTTTCTAGAATATTATCATCGTATAAACAAATATGTTTGTAAACATGTTGATTATAAGTAGAGATCTAGAATGATCTATTTCCAGAAAGTTCTGTGTGTTTATTTGTTTACTGCTTTTAGTTAGATATTTCTAGAAGTAGAAGGTTCTCCAATATTCTTGAATTAGGGTTTAGCTATATATACTCCAGCTGTCCAAGGGTAATCAGAACTGTAATGAGACCTGTAATAAGACATATCAAGAATTGTACAGCGCCATATTAGATTCTATTGGGAGAGCTATTGTGACCTTATCTGTGGATTATTACAACACTTTGTGTGGATTTTTACATATTGCCTGGAACTTTACAAATCATCTGTGGACATTCAATTTCCTTGTGGATTTGTGATTATTGTTAATTTGAAACCTGGAAGGATCAAGGATTATACCAGGACATTCGCATACGGATAAGTAACACTTTAAATCATCGTACTACTCTTGTACCACCACCAATTACATTAGACATTGTAAACCCTCTCTGTATAATATATTGTATATATAATTAAATTGTGTTTTGAATTTAGCTGCTGGTTTCTCCTTTCTGTTATTCGTTCATGTAACAGAAATTGGGGGCCCGTCCGGGATCGATATTTTATTTGTGAAATCTAACTTGGAAAAATTAATTAAGAAATTTGCAAAATTTGTGTAAAAACTTGGAGTTTACATTTGAAACCAACAGCTAGATTAACATGACTACTATGCAGGTAGAACAGATTGTTAAAGCGCCATCCCTGGAAGTTCTTTTGCAAGGTAGTAAGAAGGATTTACTGTTATTGGGTAAACATTTAGGCCTTACTATCAAAACTAATTTGAGGAAAGCTGAAATTAGGAATGTAGTTAAAGATATTTTGTTGACAATGGCAAATTTGACTCTAGTGCATTAGATAGTATAGAGGAAACAATCAGTTCAGAAATTCAAATTAGACAAATGGAACTTGAACATGGAATGAAAATGAAACAAATTGAGAAAGAAATGAGAGAAAGAGAAATAGAAAAGGAGTTAAGAGAAAAAGAAATTGAAAGAAAATTAAAAGAAAAAGAGATCGAGAGAGATCAGATGTTAGAACTAGAGAAGCAGAAAATTCAAGCTGAAACAGAACTTAGAATTAAAGAATTAGAGCTAGCTTCTCAAGACGGTTCAAGTAATCCAACTTTTAGGGGTTTACAAGGAAACAGAGGTTTTGATGTCAGTAGAAATATTAGGTTAGTTCCTCCTTTTCAAGAGAAAGAAGTTGACAAGTATTTTCTGCATTTTGAGACAATAGCTGATAGTATAAAATGGCCTGAAGATAAGCTTACAATGCTTCTTCAAAGTGTCTTGATTGGTAAAGCTAGAGACATTTATTCTTCTTTATCTGTAGATGAGATTTCAAATTACCAAGTAGTCAAGAAAGCTATTTTGAAAGCTTATGAGTTAGTTCCTGAGGCTTACCGCCAGAAATTTCGAAACTCGAGAAAGAGAGATGAACAAACTCATGTAGAATTTGCCAGAGAAAAGGAACAATTATTTAATAGGTGGTGCGATTCTAAAGAAATTGATGAGGATTTCGGTAAATTGAGGCAATTATTGTTGATAGAGGAGTTTAAACGTTGTGTCCACATAAACATAAAAACTCATTTAGATGAGAGAAAAGTTGAAACACTCAGTGAAGCAGCTACAATGGCTGATGATTACGCTCTCACCCACAAAGGCTCATTTGTTAAAAACAGTTCTCAAGACAAAAACAGTACCACAGGTACTAGTAAATTTGGTCAGCCTAGGAACCCAACCTTTAGTGGCCCTTCTAACGACAAACCTAAATTAGGTGATAAGACTAAGTCTGATTCTAAAACAGATCACAGGGCAGGTGTGGGGTCTCCTTCTGGTCCTGTTTGTAATTACTGCAAGAAAGTAGGGCATACTATGTCTGAATGTTATTCTCTCCAGCGTAAGGAGCAAAGGTGTAAACAGTCAGTTCCTTCTGTGTTAGCTATGTCAAAGCCTAGTCAGAAACTTAGTGATATTGTGGAAGATTCTAAAGTGTCTGTTGAGATTAAGAGCTCAGAGTCTGATAGTGTCTTGGAGAAGTACTCTCCCTTCATTTCTGAAGGTTTTGTTTCACTTACTAGTGATATCACCAACTTGAAACCTGTGAAGATTTTGAGAGATACTGGGGCTTCTCATTCTTTAATATTAGATGGTGTAGTGCCTTTGTCTGAGGAGACCTCATCTGGTAGTAGTGTTTTGCTTCAAGGTGTAGAGTTAGGTTTTGTTAATGTGCCTCTCCATTGTGTGTATTTAAAGTCAGACTTGGTTACTGGGCCTGTCACCATTGGTGTTAGACCGGAACTTCCCATAGAGGGCGTGTCGCTCATTTTAGGCAATGACTTGGCTGAAGAGAAAGTTAGGGTAGATCCCTTAGTGTCCAGTATTCCAGATAAAACAATGGATGCTGAGACTATTCAACAGGAATTTCCTGGTATTTTCCCTTCTTGTGCTGTAACTCGTTCAATGAGTAAGGTTTCTGATGTTGCAGTAGTTGAGGATCATTATAGTCCAGGGTTAGGTGACACTTTCATGGCTCATGATATAGATGATGTCGGGAGCAAGTGTGATCTTTTGAGCAATCCTGTAGACTTTGATAGTGATAGAGTTGTTCCTAACAAGGGTACTTCTTTGTCTGACATGATGAGTAAATCATCTTTGTCTAGAGAGGAGCTTATAGTAGAACAGGAGAAAGATCCTGAAATCTCCTTATTGTGTAATCGGGCTTTGAGTGAGGAAGAGGCTGAGAAAGTCCCAGTTTGTTACTTCCGTAAGTCAGGTGTGTTGATGCGCAAGTGGCGCCCCCCTGATGTGTCTCCCGAGGAAGACTGGAAGGTTGTCAATCAAATAGTTGTCCCACCGAGGTATAGGCAAGATATTCTGAGTTTGTCTCATGACGTACCTATGGCAGGGCATTTAGGTGTGACCAAGACTTATAACAGGATCTTAGATCACTTCTTTTGGCCCAAGTTGAAACGGGATGTGGCTGATTTTTGTAGGTCTTGTCATACTTGTCAGGTGGTAGGGAAACCTACTCAGAAAATCCCTGTTGCACCTTTGCACCCCATTCCAGCATTTGATGAACCATTTAGTAGAGTCATTATAGACTGTGTAGGTCCTCTACCCAAAACTAAGTCTGGGAATGAGTATCTTTTAACTATTATGTGTGCTTCCACACGCTTTTCCGAAGCCATTCCACTCAGAAATATTAAGGCCCCTAACATAGTCAAGGCTTTGGTTAAATTCTTTACATTGGTTGGTCTTCCAAAAGCTGTCCAATCGGACCAAGGTTCGAATTTCATGTCTGGTATTTTTCAACAAGTCATGTACCAGCTCCAGATCAAGCAGTATAAGTCTAGTGCTTATCATCCAGAGTCTCAGGGTGCGTTAGAACGTTTTCATCAGACATTGAAGAATATGATGAGATCTTATTGTTTTGAAAAATAAAGAGATTGGGACGAAGGCATACACATGTTGTTGTTTGGCGTTAGAGAATCTGTACAAGAATCTCTTGGCTTCAGTCCCTTTGAACTTGTGTTTGGACATAAGCGGTCCTTTGAAAATTTTGAAAGACAAAATTTTGGACGAAGATTCTAAAGTGAATCTCTTAGAGTATGTGTCTAACTTTAAGCAAAGGTTGACAAGGGCATGTGAACTGGAAAAAGAAAATTTGGCCGTTACTCAAACCAAAATGAAAACATGGTATGATAAAGATGCCCGTGCAAGAAGTTTTGATCCAGGTGACAAAATTTTGGCTCTATTACCAATACCGGGTCAGCCTTTGCAAGCTAGATATTTTGGACCTTATGTTGTTGAGAAAAAGGTCGATGATGTTAACTACATTGTACAAACTCCAGGGAGGCGCAAGAAAACTCAATTATGTCATGTTTATATGAAATATGTAGATAGAGAAGAGAGCAAGACCTCTCAACCTATTGCTACTTTGGCCTCTGTACCATCACAAAGTGAAAGTACAGCTGATATTTGTAAATTAGACTTAGATGGTGGTGTACAAGATGTAGGTTTAGACTGTGGTGTTAAGTTATGGAATTCAGATGTGCTCCCGAACTTGGACAAGAAACTGTGTCATCTATCAGAAAAGGAACGCAATGAACTGAAAGATTTGATACTTGAGTTTAAACATTTGTTTCCGGATACACCAGGTAAAACAGATGCTATCTATCATGACGTGGATGTAGGCGATGCGCTACCTGTCAAGCAACAACCTTACCGTGTCAATCCTTTGAAAGAAGAACACTTAAAGAAAGAAATTCAATACATGTTGGACAATGATATTATTGAACCAAGCAAAAGTGAATGGAGCTCTCCATGTGTTCTGGTACCAAAGCCAGATAAGACATACCGGTTCTGTACTGACTTCAGAAAAGTAAACTCTCAGTAAAACAGACTCTTATCCAATTCCAAGGATTGACTCGTGTATTGACAAAGTTGGCAAAGCCAAGTACGTAAGCAAGTTTGACCTGTTGAAAGGATATTGGCAGGTGCCATTAACAGAAAGAGCTAAAGAAGTGTCGGCATTTGTAACCTCGCAAGGTTTGTACCAGTACAAAGTAATGCCATTTGGTATGAAGAATGCCCCGGCAACATTTCAACGTCTTCTTAACAGCGTGATATCAGACCTGGAAGGCTGTGATGGATACATTGATGACGTCATCAACTACCACGACACGTGGGAAGACCATCTACGCGGGATTCGTAAATTCTTCGAAAAACTCACTACCATGAAATTGACTGTAAACTTATTGAAATGTGAATTTTGTCATGCAACTGTTGAATTTTTAGGCCATGTTGTAGGACAGGGGCAGGTTAAACCTGTTCAGGCCAAAGTAGAATCAATTATAGATTTTCCATCTCCTGGAAGCAAGAGAGAGCTGATGAGATTTCTTGGTATGGCTGGATACTACAGAAAATTTTGTCAAAATTTCTCTGTTATAGCAGCTCCACTTACTGCTTTGTTAAAGAAAAATGTCAAATTTGTTTGGTCAGACGAATGTAAGTCTGCCTTTGAGAAATTGAAAGCCATACTATCAAACTCACCAGTTCTGACTGCTCCAGATTTTAATAAACAGTTTAAACTGTTTGTTGACGCCAGCGATGTTGGTGTTGGTGCTGTTTTGATGCAAGAAGGTACTGAACAAATTGACCATCCAATTTGTTACTTCTCGAAAAAAATTGACAAACACCAGAGAAATTATTCCACCATTGAGAAAGAATGTTTAGCATTGATTTTGGCCTTGAACCAATTTGATGTGTATCTCTGCACTACAGTTGTGCCTGTGTTGGTCTTCACCGACCACAACCCTTTAACATTCATTGGAAAAATGAAAAACAAAAATCAAAGAATTCTCAGGTGGAGTTTGACTTTGCAAGAGTACAGTCTTGACATCAAACATATCAAAGGGAAAGACAATATTCTAGCTGATGCTTTATCAAGGATTTAAATATGACTTAATATGTCAAGAAAGTTTCCTTTTCAAGAAAACTTTCTTTTCTTTAAGGAGGGGTGTGTTATGTATGACACTAAATACATGAAGTTATGAGATAAAGGGAGATAACTCCTATAGCTTTTATTATCAATACATCCTATAAAGTTCATATCATTGATTTAGGTTATAGAACTTTCTAGAATATTATCATCGTATAAACAAATACGTTTGTAAACATGTTGATTATAAGTAGAGATCTAGAATGATCTATTTCCAGAAAGTTCTGTGTGTTTATTTGTTTACTGCTTTTAGTTAGATATTTCTAGAAGTAGAAGGTTCTCCAATATTCTTGAATTAGGGTTTAGCTATATATACTCCAGCTGTCCAAGGCTAATCAGAACTGTAATGAGACCTGTAATAAGACATATCAAGAATTGTACAGCGCCATATAAGATTCTATTGGGAGAGCTATTGTGACCTTATCTGTGGATTATTACAACACTTTGTGTGGATTTATTCATATTGCCTGGAACTTTACAAATCATCGGTGGACATTCAATTTCCTTGTGGATTTGTGATTATTGTTAATTTGAAACCTGGAAGGATCAAGGATTATACCAGGACATTCGCATACGGATAAGTAACACTTTAAATCATCGTACTACTCTTGTACCACCACCAATTACTTTAGACATTGTAAACCCTCTCTGTATAATATTGTATATATAATTAAATTGTGTTTTGAATTTAGCTGCTGGTTTCTCCTTTCTGTTATTCGTTCATGTAACAGTAGCATATGGTGAAAAGAACAGCAATGGGCATTCATCCATATAATTCCATTCATCACATGTCATACCAGTAACAGTTTAAGCGTGCACATTTTCACTCATGTTTATGAATGCAGTCAACCATGCCTATGTATGCATCACATATAAGCCTGGTGAACCGAAATACCCATAGTCACCCTTCTATAACGAATACTTTTTATTTATAAAATGTCTTCCGTGGACGGGCAAAGCCTTTCTCTACCAGGACAAGGTCTTTACAGGTGATTCCATGATAAGTGATACATTGTATCTAGAAACTGAAAGGGATTTACAATGTGTGATTTAGTGTTTTTCTTCTTGCATATCTGACAAAACAAAAAAAAACAAAAAAAAGGATCTAATTTATCAGCGTAGTGGGCCATGAATTAGATTTTTAGATACCTTAAAAACGGAAAAAAATGCTAAAAATATAAGGATATTACAAGAAAATCGATACAGGATATTTATTTGTGTGTTTGTAAACTAAGCAACGTGTTATAAGGACCCCAACAAAGAGTTTGTTAATACGAAAAGTATGTCCATTGTATTTACAGGAATGTACTCCACCTATATATTCTAACAGACGTGGCTGGCAGGTAGTATTTTCTAACCACACAAGATGGTAGCTAACGTTAAATTGGAAAATTATAGGATCGGAAAAGGTAAGATGAAATCAAATATAAAACGAAATTGTGCTATTAAACGATGCAAATTCCAAGAGGTGATATATTCTTCTAACATTTTAAAAAAAAGAGTGAGCTTTTACACAAGTACGTCTGGTGTCTAAAGTAGGATTATTAATATAGATATAAATTAGATCTGTCGACAAAAACACAAATCCGAAATGCACATAGTCAACACATTTATTAAGAAACGACAGTTTTGTGAAGTCTATTTTATATAGGATCCTAAATGAATATTCGTTTTGTATGCGAACTTTTGTCCAACGTCTAGTTTTTTTTGTTTTGCGAGCATTTGCGTAATGCCATTGTTTACTGACGTCATGTCATGACGTCACAATGGTATTCCAGCCAAAAAAGCCTTCCATGTTATATTACTCTTGTAACCAATCGGCAGCCCTTCTGATTTTGGGTCATTTATGATTTATAAATAGGTTAAGGTTAGTGGTGAGGAATAACAATGAAACAAATTCCGTCTTGCCAAAGCACAGTGTAGCCACACTTTGTTATTCCTTGGCTGTGACCATTTATGTATATCATATTTTGTTCTTTCATACTTAGCAAGAAACATGAGTGATGTACTGAATTTTGTCTATTGTTGACTCTCTGATCTTAATGAATTTCGATTCATGAAATTTTAATAGTTTGCACTAGTGGTCTTATAAATAGATATTCCCAAGTGGTTACAAGCACAACGAAATTGCAAGTGTTGATGGATAGAAATCAATGTCAAAATTTGTTTTTTTCAAGGGGGGGGGGGAGGGGACATTTCAGAAGTCATTCAACTTTCTCAAAATATAAACAACAAGGCAATTGTGTTTTAACAACAAAAATTAATTTACCTAGGCAATAGCAAGCGTGGTCTCCATTCGTTCTGTCTACACGAACTTCCGCATCAAAACAGCCAGCATACCCCATCTGTAACCGCGTAAAATCAGCATATGTAAGTATTAAGTAGACTTACATGAATCAAAATTGCGAAATCAAATCGACAAAAAATATATCGCAAGACATGAATTCGTGACACTAAATTTTACTTGTTCACTATGGCAAATTATCCTCATCGTAATCTGATTAAAATAAACCATTACATATGTATACCAAATGTGAATTTCATTTTTGGGTTGGGGATCGTGTAAGTTTAATGAGCAGCAGTAGAACATTTTTCTTATTTACTACACACGACATGGAGCTAATGACACACGACATATCGATTAGAACCTGAAAATAATTGTTCTTTATTAAAGTCCAAATGTCCGTATCTGTCTGAATTTTTTCATGATTCGGAAGAATTTTGAAACCAAATCCTGTTGTTAGTCATGCAGAGACAAGACTACGTCGAAGTTAAAATAATGATTCGGAAAATTTTCATAAATAAAAAATCATATACATATTGATCTTCGCAAACTTTCATTTTTCAAACAGGCCGAAGTAAGCAGACCTTATAACATCGTTGCCGAGAACGTCGTGTGATAACTACGTAACATTTTTTCGAACTCTTCCGAGAACGGTCATGCACTTTCCGACTTCTGTTCTGCATTAACCGTAATTTCTATGGCGATCAGTTTAAAATTAAGGCATGTTTACAAATATCGTTTTTCAACTCATGTACTCGAGTTATTAGAAAATCGTTATAAATAATCTTTGATATAGCATTATTTCAGCTACATCTTCAAGTACTAATATCGGAGTCGATTATAACTTTTTGTTGTTTGTTACGCATAGTGTGACTTAAAAAGGCCCACTTCGTTTCCAGAACATTTAAAAAAATTAAACAATATTAATATCAGAAAATATAAATCTATGGCTTCAAACGAGGTTACAACATAAAAAAAAATATGTAAGAATCTGTGTTTACAGTAAGGTATTAATCTCATTTTGTATTCCCATTTTTAACTCTGACTGCGTCCCCGTTCGATAATTTTTCTTTGTCCAATAAAACATGCGTCGACCTCATTAAAATGCCATAGAAATGCGTCGAACTCATTAAAATGCCATAGAAATGCGTCATTAAACCAGTAATGTCTGTCCCACATTTGCATTCCATTTCTGGTAACATATCCTGAAATATGTAGATATGTATATGTAGAAAATCAAAGATATTTACATTTTGACACTTGTTTGTCTTTTTTTTATTTATTGCTTGTAAAGAGAAATCAAGTAAAATAATGGAACAATTGTGGCATTTTGATAACGGTCCATTATGTTTCAATGCCAAAAGAAAAATATCAACCTCGAATTACGTCCACGGTCGATACTTTTTCTATAGTCAATAAAAACATGCATCAACCTCATCAAAATGCTATGATTCTATATCATTGAATCATTAAAATCTGTGTAATGAAATGCGTCATTAAACAAGTAATAAGTCGTTCTCACCTTTGCATTGTCTACATCTAATAGTGATGTCATGTCTCCTTATTCAGCAGATACCATCATCAGATCTAAGCACAGAGGGCCAACTTAATGATGTCAATGGATGTTGTCATACATATATCTTTTATTTATTTGGTGGATGGACTGATGAGTATATATGACAGTCATGTGGTTTTTTCAGTAAATGTGAGATTTGAAAAATTATTTAAAAAATCGGAATATTTACTTTTAAACAGTAAATATCCCGATTTTTATATAATTTTTCAGTTCTCATATTTTCTGAAAAAAAAATTCATGACTGTCATATATACTCATCAGTCCATCCACCAAATACAAAAAAAAATGAATGACAATATCCATTTTCATTGAGTTGCCCCCCATGTGTATCATAGGTTAGCTGTTCACGATCGAGGTTGATTTTCTCACACAGGCGGTATCGCTAGCACATCTTCATACATTGTGCGACACCAATGATTTCTTAGTGAAGAAATGATTTTTAATTTGCGTTTGAATTCAAGATCAACGTGTATATAACTGGTACAAAGACTTAATGCCATGGAGAGAAAAAGTGATTGAATTAAAAACAACAACAGCTATTAAACCGCCGAACATGATTTTACCGGAGTTTCAATTAACGAGTACAAATTGAAAAAAAAACATCGCCTCAAATTTGATATACTGTACTACTGAGTAACTACAAAGTCATATATCATCGGCCTTAGATACATGTATCTACAACGCTAGGTTCATATACTTTAGTTTACCTTACTCATAGCAAAACTTAATGGCCCTGTCTTTTATAAATAAATAATGAATTCACTCCTAATTAATTGACGCAAATGGTAAATTGATTAACAATTGTCATATACTTTTGTTCTTATTGAGTTCTTTATTACCTCATGCATATCAACAAAAACAAATACTACTTAGTTGATGATTATTAAAAATGTGTGTACAACTCGTATCTATGTATATACAATGCGATGCAGGAATTCAAATAACCTAATTGACTATTTCCTCTGTGATCATGTCAGCTTATCGAACCGACTATCACTTCGTCATTGAAATGTCTTTTTTTGGGACTTGGATTTGGCGCGGTGGTAAAAGACGCAGGTATGTTTGGCTAGGCGATTAGGTGCCGTAGTATTTTTATCAGTTAGGATCTTGAGTTCGAGGCCCAGATAATGCACGAGTAATAAACAATTAATTTCCCTACTTTGTTAAATTGCGTTTCAGATTTTATATCTAGAAGTCAGCCCCTATTAACCATGGTAATATACTAAATATACGTTGGATGTCCCGATGGTCTGATGTCTAATCCGACGGCACCGTCACTGGTGCTTTTAAATATTGTGGATAGTGTGGATTTCAGTGTTCATGTGTATCTGTGGCATAAAGTGTTCCAGTCATACCATTGAGACTAACAAAAATTATTGTCCCTCGGACTGGGCACGACCAATTCTTTCCTCCCAATGGTGGGTTTGGTGTTGCAAAGTCCAGTTTCCAACTGTGGGGTAATTAAATTACGGAACGTTAATCCATGAATATCCTCTTGTGTTGTTCGTTTTTCATTTCCGATAGTCCCCCCATCCGAAATTATACCCCCGTTCTACAACCCTTACAGTTAACTATCCTCCTCTCGTTGGTACTGACCACACAACGAACCACTTTCTATTTGTTACTGGAGGAGTGGAAACAATGGAAGTAACTCTGATATATCAGTAAGGCTGTTTTTATTTATTCGCAATGGAAATAATATTCGCAGAACTAATATAATAGTAGTAAAGTAGCAGTTTTAGGTGGCTAAACAGTAATCGTGGGTGATATAAAAATGAATTAGTAATTAATAAGGTAGAAAAACTTCCAGTAATTATCGTGACAAACCCGGAAGTTTAAAAATACGAATCAGCAATTAGGGTATGGGTTGGAAGCACTTGACCGTAAGGAAGATCAAAACTCATATGAAAAGAATACAATCAAGAGACTTGCTTAGAATCCTCGGTATACACTTTCGTGGCTGAACTGTTAGGAAATCTTTTTTGAGTTAGATCTTCTGAGTCCAATTTACGAGAACTAAAAATGAAAATTATTTCACTCACTTTATTATGAGAAAATTAACTCAGTGGTTTGGAAAGTAACGAAAATGAAAGAAATAAAGAAACGCTATGCATGTATTGAATATAAAGTAAAGTTGGTTCAAGTATCGTATTAATAACTCGATTATTTTGGCTTCGGGTCCCTTCGATTGTACTTATAATAAAATTGAAGATAATTTTCAATAATGTGGTATCAGCATGGTAAGAAAATAATTACAACACAAAATACCATCAACATTTTGTTTATTGATGGGAAAAAATGGAACAAAATAAGAAAACGCTTGATAAAAATATTCTATTAGCAGATCGTTATTTATCATATACATATATAAATCATGAAATCAAACTAAAACATGTTTGCTGGTACACTGTAAGTGTAATTTCCGTCGATCAAAGAATACATGTCCAAATTACATATCAACAACAACGAACAAGTATTAATGCATGTCATAAGAAAAACGATTTCATGAAGTTGATTAGAACAGATATATAACATTCACCGATCAAAGTATCAAAATAAAGATAAATGAATTTACCAAGTTAAAACTTGTAGACATGTAACATCCACGAATTATCAACAACGCATCATGTACGTTTTCAGAAACAGAAAATTAAAAGTTTATAATAATTATCAAAACGACAAAATATCTAGATATTCATGTGCACGTTTTTCTACAAAGAATTCCATGGGTTCCATCAGCTTCTATAGTATCATATACCAGTACAAACTTAACTTTAAAATAGACTTTAGTATCAATTCAGTAAACACCGGAGTTTGGCTTTATATGAAGTTATAACTGTAAACCAATACAAGATATCCTATGCTATGCAAACTATGATAACAATGAAATATCATGTCGCTTTTATGTCGCGATGCGCAGTGGTAGTCTTATAGCAATAAAAAATGACCCGATATTGTCAATTTTTTATGTTTCAGCATTTTCAGAATTTTTTTTTTTTCCAGAATGATACAGAAATTTTTTTTGCAAGCATCCTAGCATACTTTTTAGGAAAACAAAAAAAGAAATTCATGTGAAATCTATTAAGGGTTTCCCTCTGTGTGTTTTCAATATTACAGATCAGATATAATGTCAGAATTTTTGTAAACAAATGCAAGATTAACAAATGAAAAATATCATGTTCGCTTGTTTAATGTTCTCGTTGGCGCAGTGAAATATTACACAAATTTGTAAATAAAAAATGACCGGCGGTTTTTTTGTCCCAAATTTTGTTTTGTCTAAAACAGTTTTCATTTCCAGGTAAGTGAACAGTAAATTTTGTGCAACATCCCTCGCAATACAAGTTTCACGACAACAAAAACAGAGAACCATATAATGAAAGTTTTTTAATAAGGGGTTCTGTATGTTTTCAACATACTGATTAGATAAATGTCAGGAACTGTTTTCTTAAGATATCTTATTTGGGGATATTAACTAAAGTATAGATTATCCGATAGTCCTATGTCAATTGAAATGACCAGAACGATATATTTATGGGTTACTAGTTTTTCCGCCTAAAGTGAAGATTTAACGTGGATCATATTAAATTTATCGCAAGTATCCACTTAAACTCATTTTGGTCGTTTGTTATGAAATACATGTACAATCACCGACAAATGTGTTGTTTTTATTACATGTGTTTAGATTTGTTTTGTTTGTTTTCGTTATGATTATTAATTAAACGTCCTATTAACAGCGTGAGTTGGGGAAATATGTTAAATTAGTATGATTTTATCTTTTTCAAACCATATCTATGTCAAGCAATTTATTAAAAACACAGAAGAATAGTTTTTTCTTATGGTTAAAGATTGGTTTCAGGGGAAGAACTTTGATGAATACCATTAAGAAAATTAAACTATAAAACTATGTAAAGAATAAGATGCAATCTACAAATCATATTTGTATATATTTTTAACCAGTCTAATTTATGCTGAATAGTTTAACTCCTCAAAAAGGTTTCCCTTCATTGTTTTATGTACAAGATATAATAATAACACCAGTTATCACTATAAGTTCCGAATCAAAAAAACATGTTTTGTTAGCCTATGTATTGATTAACCATCCTGAGCGTTTTATAGTTTAATCAGAACAAATTAGAATATGCAAGCATTTGGCAATTTAAATATTTAGATTAGATATTCTCAACAACACACCCCTTAACAATTTTTGGACCAGCATTTTTGATAATAATACTGAAAAAGAAAAATGGTGCTTTTTCAACACATTGAAATTATCAAACGATAAGAATATGTTTGTGTGTCAGAAAAAATGGAATTGAGAAATAGAATGTGTTTTTGAATATATAACAAGGGGAAAATGAAGAGTGTATCAATTTTGATAAGCAATATTATAATTTGACTAAAGGTTAAGTTACAATGTGACTAAAAAAAGGTAAAATAGAAAGAGAATTGAGACGCAAACCAATTCCCATGTCCAACTTTATAGG
This sequence comes from Argopecten irradians, assembly GCF_041381155.1. NCBI lineage: Eukaryota > Metazoa > Mollusca > Bivalvia > Pectinida > Pectinidae > Argopecten > Argopecten irradians. The sequence goes on from NW_027188336.1 coordinate 21,809, forward strand.
ACTGCAAAAGGATATATGATTAATAAATAAACATGGATATTGATTTACAAATATTTGTAATTGATAAAGTATAATTCATCTAATTTTTTTTTAGAATATGTTATTTACCACACTTTAAAACCTCGAAAATTATTACGGACTGTAAATACAACCGATTATGAATTTAAAGGAATCAAAGTTATCTTGACTGTCTTTTTGTGTAGAATTAAATTATTTTATCAAGGAGAATTGTTATTTTCTTAACTACCATTCTTCTAAAGTATTTTTTTACGTTGAGAAGTGTAATAATAGTACACGCTAAAACAACATCCTCACGTATTACTCACATAATACGGGTTATAATCCATTTTATAAATGAAATTGTGACTGATCCTAATGCGATCCTTCTTTAATCTTTGACATAATAGATCGAACATAAAAGATTTGTGATTTCAAGTGGTCAGGAAATTGAATAATCTTTCCAAACTCCTTTGTAGTAATAAAATCGGTTAAATTAATTTGTTTAAAGATGTTTTCGACATGATATCAAATCGTATGTAGATCGAAAGAATTATCAAGAACAAATCAAAGAAAAATCCGTAATAAAAATCAAATTATTTACCCACTGGTGTACTTTTAATAATACATGAGTATGATTTTTACTACTAATTTAGAGTATTAATTGGGTTTTGTCCAGAGCTTAATTCTCAATGACTAAGAAGAGTAACTGATAAGTCGTGAAAATTTACTCGATACATCAGTTTTTTAGGTCCACGGAAACTATAGTTTTATATTAAAATAAATTAGGGAGCATCACATGTATAAGGAAAGTAGTGCTACGGACAACTTTGATACTGTAACTATATATAAAACACCAATGTGTTTGAGTTTAGGAATGAAGACCTGACACATAAGGAGCTTCTAAAATTATTTAAAAGGACAGTGAAGGAAACAGCTATTATATATATTACTTCCTAACCACAGATGTATATTTTGTTTACTTCATATGTCATAAGTACTTCTTTTGAAACAAATATTGTAAAAAGATGATTCCGCTCTAACAGAAATAAATCAGTTAAGAGATAAAATCGAAATATATAATGAAATTAAATAATGTAAGAAGTATTATAAACAATCTTACAAAACATATATTTTTAACTGAGAATGAAAACAGAAATGTTAGTAATTCTCTTTTGTTTTATAAAATTACGCATTTGTTCATCCACTGCTCAACCTACAAGAACAAACAAATCATGCTATAATTTAACATGTGGACATTTAATATAATCCTGGTACTTTTGGACATTAATCATGCAGATTAATGCAAGTATACATCATGTATTTACCGTAACTTGCTCAAAACTGCGGTGACTCTTTCGGTCAGTTCTGTCTGCGAGAAGCTATTTCTATTGTCCCGTGAGAAATTAAGACAAGGTGAGCACTAATTTAGTAATCAGTCCCGGTCAAAGCCATTAGCATGACGTAACAGTATTAGTGACGGGTTGAGTTGAAATATTTGGGCGTAAAACCCCAGCTTACGTTTGACCAATCAAAGTTTTGTCATGGATATTTGTATTTTGAGTTAATTTTTATTATCCAATCAAAGTCTCGTCTTTTCGCGGATAGTCACTTTAAAGTGTCTCTAGTACCCAAATTCATCACTTCTCTCTGGGACAGAATAAAGACAACAGTAAACTTCATCGGCTGTTCTCTCATATTTTACAGGTGAGCATTTTCTATTTTATTGTATCTAATTTAACATGTACACTATTTTATAAAGTTTGTAACGTTAGCCAATATGCATCAATACTTTTTAATTGTTTTGTTTCACGTCTCAAGAAAATAAAATAATATATTTGAAATGTTAAATGCATTATATTTAACATTTAATTAATTCAGATATGAATTTTATATATTTTTCAATGCAACTTATAAACGACAAGTCTACTGATTTTTCCGTATTATCTGTTTTTATGCACATTTTGTGAATGAGGAATATTTAGCGAAAACTATAGAAAATGCTTTGCACTATAAATTATATGTATATCACGGCATTGATTATGCATCAAATTAAACATTGGTAGTGTGCCACCTACCTAAAAGTATAGCTGTTTAGAGTTATCGCCCTTTGGTTCAAAATAATCCTTTATTCACAAACTACAGATATTCTGTCCTTGTACGACAATGTGTTTCCTTGTTCAGGTACCTGTTTATTTTATGCGCAATTGATTATAACCTTCTGTACCTATGATTTATTCAAATTAAAGCTTATTATATTTGAATACTGCTTTTCGCTAATTCACCTTCTGCACATGCAGATTCTGATATCCGAAATAACCATTGCATTATTAATAAGCTGCATATATAAATACTTAGGTTCAGAATGTTATAATTCTTGTCATACTTATTTTATGTGAATACATATTTTATAACTGAAACTGAGGTACTGTCTTAGTGTCAGGTTTTGAATATTATAATACTTATGCTTTTGTTTGTGTACATATAACATTATCTTTGGAAATTGTCTTTTGTGAATCTAAAATCCTATTTTTGGAATACTTTATGAGCTTGAAACATTTCGTTAATCAGAAGTAAGCACATTCAAAAGTCAATTATTTCAAATTAAATAAGCATTTACTGTAAACATTTATTCTGTTAATGAGTTAACATTAACTATTTTATCAATACCAACAATAACAACAATACCTCTCACTGCAAGTGAACTCTACCACATCTAATTTCCCCCCATTTAAATATATTGATTATTCCCCTTTGTTCAAAGCTAAAGCCTTGACCTTTGAATTATTGTAAAGTCTCAAATTTAACAAGATCATCTTAACTTATGTTGGATTAATTTCACTGTGAATACAGCTCATTCATTTATTTTAATTCTACAATTGTAAATGTTTCAAAATAATCCTTATCACTGTCTTGTCCACTAATTTGTAACGGACAATTATTCTCTATTACATTTATGGTTAGTCAAGTGTCATGTCCATGCTTAATCTTAACTCTGTTTGTTTTGTAATTAATTCATATGTTGGATTATGAAGACTTCTCTACTGGGACAGATAAAGACAACAGTAAAAATTATCGGCCTGTTTCTCATATTTTAAAGTTACTACATATCATAAAAAAAACACGAAAACACTCACAACAACGCGGTGAAAATATTACAAAAAATCAGGGAAAACCGAGATTTACCCAGGGGGATTTTAACCATTGGAGATTACAATGAACTATGGCCCCGAAGAGTATTGATGGCCTATTGTATGCAATACCAGGAGAGATGTCCGAGAGGTGAATACATCGTATGTCCAGATTGTTTCGGATTAACGAAGCGACATGCCATATGATGCGGATACAGTACAACAAAAGATGGGAAATCGACGGAGACAGCTATGGAACCTAGCTATTAAAGGGCTAAAATATCGGACGACGGGTTTGTATCGTCGTCCACACATGGCAATAAGGCATGTTCCCAAATTTTTAGGACGTTGTTCATAGAATTGTTGGAATACTGGCGTTCGTTCACGGATCCATCGTGCTCTGGGGGAGTAGATTAGCATAACATATTCAGAAGCAAAAACAGGTAGAGATAGAACCAGCTCTCGGACCATAATAATTACAACGCCATATCGTCGACCTTGAATTTGAAGATCATTCATACTATACTATACAATTGTACACGTAGAAAAAGGCCATTTTAAGGGGCCAACCACTTCTCTAGAAAACGCTTTCAATATTTCCGATTCGAAAATACGCACACCCAAGTTATATAACAAAATAATTGACATTTATTATTGTTTTGTTTTTTCTTTCTAATATTCTTCTCTCAAAGTTTCATAATTTCCCACTTCTAACTGAATTCACTCTATCCAAAAAACCCCTCTGTCACCTCAACATCACTCAGTTAGCATCAGATCCTCCTCAAAGTTACATGATTCCCCTTTCTCATGAATCTACTCTATGCAATCATATCTAAATGGATTTTTTAAATCGGTGTTTTGTTAACCCATGTTTTTGGTAACTACATTTCGTTTGACACATATAACTTTTCACTGGAGGGAAT
>NW_027188337.1:0-25732 GCF_041381155.1 Argopecten irradians
AAAGTTTCATTAAGCTAGGATCAAATTAACTTAAGTTAACATGTTCACAAGATTCAATAATTATAATTGCAAAGGGCAATAACTCCATAAGTTACAATTGAATCAAGCTGATTTTCAAACTCATCCGAGATTGTTGCAATGTTAGTCTTCACACAAAGTATCTAGTTTAGGTTTATATTTACTCAAGTTATCACGTTCACAAGAAAATGTTAGGTTTATATTTACTCAAGTTATCACGTTCACAAGAAAACGTTAACAGATGTCGCACGACGAGCTGAAATATATCAACAACACTTTGAGTAAATAATCAGCTTACTGGAAGGAACTACCGTGTTGAACTTGCACTTTTTATTAATTTACATGGATCTTTATATTAGTGAGGTCTATGTATTCATTTGGATCCATCGAGATCTTCACCTATCACCTAAATTCATTTGGATCTATTGAGATCTTCACCTATCACCTAAATTCATTTGGATCCATCGAGATATTCACCTATCACCTAAATTCATTTGGATCAATCGAGATCTTCACCTATCACCTAAATTCATTTGGATCCATTGAGATCTTCACCTATCACCTAAATTCATTTGGATCCATTGAGATCTTCACCTATCACCTAAATTCATTTGGATCCATTGAGATCTTCACCTATCACCTAAATTCATTTGGATCCATTGAGATCTTCACCTATCACCTAAATTCATTTGGATCCTATCACCTAAATTCATTTGGATCCATTGAGATCTTCACCTATCACCTAAATTCATTTGGATCCATTGAGATCTTCATCTATACCTAAATCTTTGATTCATCATACCTAAATTCATTTGGATCCATTGAGATCTTCACCTATCACCTAAATTCATTTGGATCCATTGAGATCTTCACCTATCACCTAAATTCATTTGGATCCATCGAGATCTTCACCTATCACCTAAATTCATTTGGATCCATTGAGATCTTCACCTATCACCTAAATTCATTTGGATCCATTGAGATCTTCACCTATCACCTAAATTCATTTGGATCCATCGAGATCTTCACCTATCACCTAAATTCATTTGGATCCATCGAGATCTTCACCTATCACCATTTGGATCCATCAAGATCTTCACCTATCACCTAAAGTCATTTGGATCCATCGAGATCATCACCTATCACCTAAATTCATTTGGATCCATCAAGATCATCACCTATCACCTAGCTATTTTCACATTCTAGGATGTTGTGCCTCCATCCCCCCGACCCTACACCCTGCAGTGATGTGTTGAGACAATGTTATAAATGGGGATGGGATTGGAGCATGGAGAGGAGGGGGAGTGCAGTTTTATTCTTTTATAACTTTAAAACACTAATAAATATTTTGCTGTGTTCAGAGGGTAGATAAATTCTATGATTTGGTCTGCTTCATTCATTGTCTCTTTGAGAAAATAAGCTATAAAGCATAATTTAAGTCTCAGATGTATTTTTTCCTAACTATAAGTCTCAGATGTTTTTTTTCCTAACTATAAGTCTCAGATGTATTTTTTCCTAACTATAAGTCTCAGATGTATTTTTTCCTAACTATAAGTCTCAGATGTATTTTTTCCTAACTATAAGTCTCAGATGTTTTTTTTCCTAACTATAAGTCTCAGATGTATTTTTTCCTAACTATAAGTCTCAGATGTATTTTTTCCTAACTATAAGTCTCAGATGTATTTTTTCCTAACTATAAGTCTCAGATGTATTTTTTCCTAATTATAATCAAGAAATGAAATCTATATATACAGCAAACAGACATGGAATTGTGGAATACGGCAAACCAATTGGCATGAAGGACAGAGCCACATTACAAGGTTGTGTCATATCTTGTTAATTACCATAGTACTGGCTGGTACCAACACCTCTAGAAAATAACTTTGACTGTTAGGTTATAAAGGAATGAAACACAGATTGAATGTTTGTGTTACAGGTCTCACAAGTTACCCAAAAGATGGTCAGCATCAGGTCTCTACATTCACTACATCAACATAAACCATCAATCTGTAATGTAAACCAAGTTATAACAACTAAACCATAGCTATCATCTATCTGTAATGTAAACCAAGTTATACCAACTAAACCACAGCTATCATCTATCTGTAATGTAAACCAAGTTATAACAACTAAACCATAGCTATCATCTATCTGTAATGTAAACCAAGTTATACAAACTAAAACCACAGCTATCATCTATCTGTAATGTAAACCAAGTTATACCAACTAAACCATAGCTATCATCTATCTGTAATGTAAACCAAGTTATACCAACTAAACCACAGCTATCATCTATCTGTAATGTAAACCAAGTTATAACAACTAAACCACAGCTATCATCTATCTGTAATGTAAACCAAGTTATAACAACTAAACCACAGCTATCATCTATCTGTAATGTAAACCAAGTTATAACAACTAAACCATAGCTATCATCTATCTGTAATGTAAACCAAGTTATAACAACTAAACCACAGCTATCATCTATCTGTAATGTAAACCAAGTTATAACAACTAAACCACAACTATCATCTATCTGTAATGTAAACCAAGTTATAACAACTAAACCATAGCTATCATCTATCTGTAATGTAAACCAAGTTATAACAACTAAACCACACAGCTATCATCTATCTGTAATGTAAACCAAGTTATAACAACTAAACCACAACTATCATCTATCTGTAATGTAAACCAAGTTATAACAACTAAACCACAGCTATCATCTATCTGTAATGTAAACCAAGTTATAACAACTAAACCACAGCTATCATCTATCTGTAATGTAATAAACCAAGTTATAACAACTAAACCACAGCTATCATCTATCTGTAATGTAAACCAAGTTATAACAACTAAACCACAGCTATCATCTATCTGTAATGTAAACCAAGTTATAACAACTAAACCACAGCTATCATCTATCTGTAATGTAAACCAAGTTATAACAACTAAACCACAGCTATCATCTATCTGTAATGTAAACCAAGTTATAACAACTAAACCACAGCTATCATCTATCTGTAATGTAAACCAAGTTATAACAACTAAACAACATCATCACTTATAACCAACTAAACCAAGCTATCATCTATCTGTAATGTAAACCAAGTTATAACAACTAAACCACAGCTATCATCTATCTGTAATGTAAACCAAGTTATAACAACTAAACCACAGCTATCATCTATCTGTAATGTAAACCAAGTTATAACAACTAAACCACAGCTATCATCTATCTGTAATGTAAACCAAGTTATAACAACTAAACCACAGCTATCATCTATCTGTAATGGTAAACCAAGTTATAACAACTAAAACCACAGCTATCATCTATCTGTAATGTAAACCAAGTTATAACAACTAAACCACAGCTATCATCTATCTGTAATGTAAACCAAGTTATAACAACTAAACCACAGCTATCATCTATCTGTAATGTAAACCAAGTTATAACAACTAAACAACAGCTATCATCTATCTGTAATGTAAACCAAGTTATAACAACTAAACCACAGCTATCATCTATCTGTAATGTAAACCAAGTTATAACAACTAAACCACAGCTATCATCTATCTGTAATGTAAACCAAGTTATAACAACTAAACCACAGCTATCATCTATCTGTAATGTAAACCAAGTTATAACAACTAAACCACAGCTATCATCTATCTGTAATGTAAACCAAGTTATAACAACTAAACCACAGCTATCATCTATCTGTAATGTAAACCAAGTTATAACAACTAAACCACAGCTATCATCTATCTGTAATGTAAACCAAGTTATAACAACTAAACCACAGCTATCATCTATCTGTAATGTAAACCAAGTTATAACAACTAAACCACAGCTATCATCTATCTGTAATGTAAACCAAGTTATAACAACTAAACCACAGCTATCATCTATCTGTAATGTAAACCAAGTTATAACAACTAAACCACAGCTATCATCTATCTGTAATGTAAACCAAGTTATAACAACTAAACCATAGCTATCATCTATCTGTAATGTAAACCAAGTTATACCAACTAAACCACAGCTATCATCTATCTGTAATGTAAACCAAGTTATAACAACTAAACCACAGCTATCATCTATCTGTAATGTAAACCAAGTTATAACAACTAAACCACAGCTATCATCTATCTGTAATGTAAACCAAGTTATAACAACTAAACCACAGCTATCATCTATCTGTAATGTAAACCAAGTTATAACAACTAAACCACAGCTATCATCTATCTGTAATGTAAACCAAGTTATAACAACTAAACCACAGCTATCATCTATCTGTAATGTAAACCAAGTTATAACAACTAAACCACAGCTATCATCTATCTGTAATGTAAACCAAGTTATAACAACTAAACCACAGCTATCATCTATCTGTAATGTAAACCAAGTTATAACAACTAAACCACAGCTATCATCTATCTGTAATGTAAACCAAGTTATAACAACTAAACCACAGCTATCATCTATCTGTAATGTAAACCAAGTTATAACAACTAAACCAAGCTATCATCTATCTGTAATGTAAACCAAGTTATAACAACTAAACCACAGCTATCATCTATCTGTAATGTAAACCAAGTTATAACAACTAAACCACAGCTATCATCTATCTGTAATGTAAACCAAGTTATAACAACTAAACCACAGCTATCATCTATCTGTAATGTAAACCAAGTTATAACAACTAAACCACAGCTATCATCTATCTGTAATGTAAACCAAGTTATAACAACTAAACCACAGCTATCATCTATCTGTAATGTAAACCAAGTTATAACAACTAAACCACAGCTATCATCTATCTGTAATGTAAACCAAGTTATAACAACTAAACCACAGCTATCATCTATCTGTAATGTAAACCAAGTTATACCAACTAAACCACAGCTATCATCTATCTGTAATGTAAACCAAGTTATAACAACTAAACCACAGCTATCATCTATCTGTAATGTAAACCAAGTTATAACAACTAAACCACAGCTATCATCTATCTGTAATGTAAACCAAGTTATAACAACTAAACCACAGCTATCATCTATCTGTAATGTAAACCAAGTTATACCAACTAAACCACAGCTATCATCTATCTATCATCTATCTGTAATGTAAACCAAGTTATAACAACTAAACCACAGCTATCATCTATCTGTAATGTAAACCAAGTTATAACAACTAAACCACAGCTATCATCTATCTGTAATGTAAACCAAGTTATAACAACTAAACCACAGCTATCATCTATCTGTAATGTAAACCAAGTTATAACAACTAAACCACAGCTATCATCTATCTGTAATGTAAACCAAGTTATAACAACTAAACCACAGCTATCATCTATCTGTAATGTAAACCAAGTTATAACAACTAAACCACAGCTATCATCTATCTGTAATGTAAACCAAGTTATACCAACTAAACCAGAGCTATCATCTATCTGTAATGTAAAAATTATAACAACTAAACTACAGCTATCATCTATCTGTAATGTAAACCAAGTTATAACAACTAAACCACAGCTATCATCTATCTGTAATGTAAACCAAGTTATAACAACTAAACCACAGCTATCATCTATCTGTAATGTAAACCAAGTTATAACAACTAAACCACAGCTATCATCTATCTGTAATGTAAACCAAGTTATAACAACTAAACCACAGCTATCATCTATCTGTCTGTAATGTAAACCAAGTTATAACAACTAAACCACAGCTATCATCTATCTGTAATGTAAACCAAGTTATAACAACTAAACCACAGCTATCATCTATCTGTAATGTAAACCAAGTTATAACAACTAAACCACAGCTATCATCTATCTGTAATGTAAACCAAGTTATAACAACTAAACCACAGCTATCATCTATCTGTAATGTAAACCAAGTTATAACAACTAAACCACAGCTATCATCTATCTGTAATGTAAACCAAGTTATAACAACTAAACCACAGCTATCATCTATCTGTAATGTAAACCAAGTTATAACAACTAAACCACAGCTATCATCTATCTGTAATGTAAACCAAGTTATAACAACTAAACCACAGCTATCATCTATCTGTAATGTAAACCAAGTTATACAACAACTAAACCACAGCTATCATCTATCTGTAATGTAAACCAAGTTATAACAACTAAACCACAGCTATCATCTATCTGTAATGTAAACCAAGTTATAACAACTAAACCACAGCTATCATCTATCTGTAATGTAAACCAAGTTATAACAACTAAACCACAGCTATCATCTATCTGTAATGTAAACCAAGTTATAACAACTAAACCACAAGCTATCATCTATCTGTAATGTAAACCAAGTTATAACAACTAAACCACAGCTATCATCTATCTGTAATGTAAACCAAGTTATAACAACTAAACCACAGCTATCATCTATCTGTAATGTAAACCAAGTTATAACAACTAAACCACAGCTATCATCTATCTGTAATGTAAACCAAGTTATAACAACTAAACCACAGCTATCATCTATCTGTAATGTAAACCAAGTTATAACAACTAAACCTAGCTATCATCTATCTGTAATGTAAACCAAGTTATAACAACTAAACCACAGCTATCATCTATCTGTAATGTAAACCAAGTTATAACAACTAAACCACAGCTATCATCTATCTGTAATGTAAACCAAGTTATAACAACTAAACCACAGCTATCATCTATCTGTAATGTAAACCAAGTTATAACAACTAAACCACAGCTATCATCTATCTGTAATGTAAACCAAGTTATAACAACTAAACCACAGCTATCATCTATCTGTAATGTAAACCAAGTTATAACAACTAAACCACAGCTATCATCTATCTGTAATGTAAACCAAGTTATAACAACTAAACCACAGCTATCATCTATCTGTAATGTAAACCAAGTTATAACAACTAAACCACAGCTATCATCTATCTGTAATGTAAACCAAGTTATAACAACTAAACCACAGCTATCATCTATCTGTAATGTAAACCAAGTTATAACAACTAAACCACAGCTATCATCTATCTGTAATGTAAACCAAGTTATATAACAACTAAACCACAGCTATCATCTATCTGTAATGTAAACCAAGTTATAACAACTAAACCACAGCTATCATCTATCTGTAATGTAAACCAAGTTATAACAACTAAACCACAGCTATCATCTATCTGTAATGTAAACCAAGTTATAACAACTAAACCACAGCTATCATCTATCTGTAATGTAAACCAAGTTATAACAACTAAACCACAGCTATCATCTATCTGTAATGTAAACCAAGTTATAACAACTAAACCACAGCTATCATCTATCTGTAATGTAAACCAAGTTATAACAACTAAACCACAGCTATCATCTATCTGTAATGTAAACCAAGTTATAACAACTAAACCACAGCTATCATCTATCTGTAATGTAAACCAAGTTATAACAACTAAACCACAGCTATCATCTATCTGTAATGTAAACCAAGTTATAACAACTAAACCACAGCTATCATCTATCTGTAATGTAAACAAAGTTATAACAACTAAACCACAGCTATCATCTATCTGTAATGTAAACCAAGTTATACCAACTAAACCATAGCTATCATCTATCTGTAATGTAAACCAAGTTATAACAACTAAACCATAGCTATCATCTATCTGTAATGTAAACAAAGTTATAACAACTAAACCACAGCTATCATCTATCTGTAATGTAAACAAAGTTATAACAACTAAACCACAGCTATCATCTATCTGTAATGTAAACCAAGTTATAACAACTAAACCACAGCTATCATCTATCTGTAATGTAAACCAAGTTATAACAACTAAACCACAGCTATCATCTATCTGTAATGTAAACCAAGTTATAACAACTAAACCACAACTATCATCTATCTGTAATGTAAACCAAGTTATAACAACTAAACCACAGCTATCATCTATCTGTAATGTAAACCAAGTTACACTAACCATTATGTAATGTAAACCAAGTTATAACAACTAAACCACAGCTATCATCTATCTGTAATGTAAACCAAGTTATAACAACTAAACCACAGCTATCATCTATCTGTAATGTAACCAATTATAACAACTAAACCAAGCTATCATCATCTGTAATGTAAACCAAGTTATAACAACTAAACCACAGCTATCATCTATCTGTAATGTAAACCAAGTTATAACAACTAAACCACAGCTATCATCTATCTGTAATGTAAACCAAGTTATAACAACTAAACCACAGCTATCATCTATCTGTAATGTAAACCAAGTTATAACAACTAAACCACAGCTATCATCTATCTGTAATGTAAACCAAGTTATAACAACTAAACCACAGCTATCATCTATCTGTAATGTAAACCAAGTTATAACAACTAAACCACAGCTATCATCTATCTGTAATGTAATAAACCAAGTTATAACAACTAAACCACAGCTATCATCTATCTGTAATGTAAACCAAGTTATAACAACTAAACCACAGCTATCATCTATCTGTAATGTAAACCAAGTTATAACAACTAAACCACAGCTATCATCTATCTGTAATGTAAACCAAGTTATAACAACTAAACCACAGCTATCATCTATCTGTAATGTAAACCAAGTTATAACAACTAAACCACAGCTATCATCTATCTGTAATGTAAACCAAGTTATAACAACTAAACCACAGCTATCATCTATCTGTAATGTAAACCAAGTTATAACAACTAAACCACAGCTATCATCTATCTGTAATGTAAACCAAGTTATAACAACTAAACCACAGCTATCATCTATCTGTAATGTAAACCAAGTTATACCAACTAAACCACAGCTATCATCTATCTGTAATGTAAACCAAGTTATACCAACTAAACCACAGCTATCATCTATCTGTAATGTAAACCAAGTTATAACAACTAAACCACAGCTATCATCTATCTGTAATGTAAACCAAGTTATAACAACTAAACCACACACTATCATCTATCTGTAATGTAAACCAAGTTATAACAACTAAACCACAGCTATCATCTATCTGTAATGTAAACCAAGTTATAACAACTAAACCACAGCTATCATCTATCTGTAATGTAAACCAAGTTATAACAACTAAACCACAGCTATCATCTATCTGTAATGTAAACCAAGTTATAACAACTAAACCACAGCTATCATCTATCTGTAATGTAAACCAAGTTATAACAACTAAAACCACAACTATCATCTATCTGTAATGTAAACCAAGTTATAACAACTAAACCACAGCTATCATCTATCTGTAATGTAAACCAAGTTATAACAACTAAACCACAGCTATCATCTATCTGTAATGTAAACCAAGTTATAACAACTAAACCACAGCTATCATCTATCTGTAATGTAAACCAAGTTATAACAACTAAACCACAGCTATCATCTATCTGTAATGTAAACCAAGTTATAACAACTAAACCATAGCTATCATCTATCTGTAATGTAATAAACCAAGTTATAACAACTAAACCACAACTATCATCTGTCTGTAATTTAAACCAAGTTATAACAACTAAACCACAACTATCATCTATCTGTAATGTAATAAACCAAGTTATAACAACTAAACCACAGCTATCATCTATCTGTAATGTAAACCAAGTTATAACAACTAAACCACAGCTATCATCTATCTGTAATGTAAACCAAGTTATAACAACTAAACCACAGCTATCATCTATCTGTAATGTAAACCAAGTTATAACAACTAAACCACAGCTATCATCTATCTGTAATGTAAACCAAGTTATAACAACTAAACCACAACTATCATCTATCTGTAATGTAAACCAAGTTATAACAACTAAACCATAGCTATCATCTATCTGTAATGTAAACCAAGTTATAACAACTAAACCACAGCTATCATCTATCTGTAATGTAAACCAAGTTATAACAACTAAACCACAGCTATCATCTATCTGTAATGTAAACCAAGTTATAACAACTAAACCACAGCTATCATCTATCTGTAATGTAAACCAAGTTATAACAACTAAACCAAGCTATCATCTATCTGTAATGTAAACCAAGTATATAACAACTAAACCACAGCTATCATCTATCTGTAATGTAAACCAAGTTATAACAACTAAACCACAGCTATCATCTATCTGTAATGTAAACCAAGTTATACCAACTAAACCACAGCTATCATCTATCTGTAATGTAAACCAAGTTATAACAACTAAACCACAGCTATCATCTATCTGTAATGTAAACCAAGTTATAACAACTAAACCACAGCTATCATCTATCTGTAATGTAAACCAAGTTATAACAACTAAACCACAGCTATCATCTATCTGTAATGTAAACCAAGTTATAACAACTAAACCATAGCTATCATCATCTATCTGTAATGTAAACCAAGTTATAACAACTAAACCACAGCTATCATCTATCTGTAATGTAAACCAATTTATAACAACTAAACCACAGCTATCATCTATCTGTAATGTAAACCAAGTTATAACAACTAAACCACAGCTATCATCTATCTGTAATGTAAACCAAGTTATAACAACTAAACCACAGCTATCATCTATCTGTAATGTAAACCAAGTTATAACAACTAAACCACAAATCATCTATCTGTAATGTAAACCAAGTTATAACAACTAAACCACAGCTATCATCTATCTGTAATGTAAACCAAGTTATAACAACTAAACCACAGCTATCATCTATCTGTAATGTAAACCAAGTTATAACAACTAAACCACAGCTATCATCTATCTGTAATGTAAACCAAGTTATAACAACTAAACCACAGCTATCATCTATCTGTAATGTAAACCAAGTTATAACAACTAAACCACAGCTATCATCTATCTGTAATGTAAACCAAGTTATAACAACTAAACCACAGCTATCATCTATCTGTAATGTAAACCAAGTTATAACAACTAAACCACAGCTATCATCTATCTGTAATGTAAACCAAGTTATACCAACTAAACCACAGCTATCATCTATCTGTAACTATCTGTAATGTAAACCAAGTTATAACAACTAAACCACAGCTATCATCTATCTGTAATGTAAACCAAGTTATAACAACTAAACCACAGCTATCATCTATCTGTAATGTAAACCAAGTTATAACAACTAAACCACAGCTATCATCTATCTGTAATGTAAACCAAGTTATAACAACTAAACCACAGCTATCATCTATCTGTAATGTAAAAGTTATAACAACTAAACCACAGCTATCATCTATCTGTAATGTAAACCAAGTTATAACAACTAAACCACAGCTATCATCTATCTGTAATGTAAACCAAGTTATACCAACTAAACCACAGCTATCATCTATCTGTAATGTAAACCAAGTTATAACAACTAAACCACAGCTATCATCTATCTGTAATGTAAACCAAGTTATACCAACTAAACCACAGCTATCATCTATCTGTAATGTAAACCAAGTTATAACAACTAAACCACAGCTATCATCTATCTGTAATGTAAACCAAGTTATAACAACTAAACCACAGCTATCATCTATCTGTAATGTAAACCAAGTTATAACAACTAAACCACAGCTATCATCTATCTGTAATGTAAACCAAGTTATAACAACTAAACCACAGCTATCATCTATCTGTAATGTAAACCAAGTTATAACAACTAAACCACAGCTATCATCTATCTGTAATGTAAACCAAGTTATAACAACTAAACCATAGCTATCATCGATATGTAATGTAAACCAAGTTATAACAACTAAACCACAACTATCATCTATCTGTAATGTAAAACCAAGTTATAACAACTAAACCACAGCTATCATCTAACTGTAATGTAAACCAAGTTTATACCAACTAAAAACCACCATGCTATCATCTATCATGTAATGTAAACCAAGTTATAACAACTAAAAATCATCTACTGTAATGTTATCCCAAACCAAGTTATCAAACAACTAAACCATAACAACTACATCTATCTGTAATGTAAACCAAGTTATAACAACTAAACCACAACTATCATCTACAGTAATGTAAAACCACGAAGTTATAACAACTAAACCACAGCTATCATCTATCTGTAATGTAAACCAAGTTATAAACAACTAAACCACAGCTATCATCTATTCTGTAATGTAAACCAAGTTATACGAACTAAACCCACAGCTTGATCATCTGATCTGTATGTAAACCAAGTTAGAACTGTCACCAGAGTGGACAACTAATACCAGGACAGGGTAAACTAGAACTGTCACCAGAGTGGACGACTAATACCAGGACAGGGTAAACTAGAACTGTCACCAGAGTGGACAACTAATACCAGGACAGGGTAAACTAGAACTGTCACCAGAGTGGACGACTAATACCAGGACAGGGTAAACTAGAACTGTCACCAGAGTGGACAACTAATACCAGGACAGGGTAAACTAGAACTGTCACCAGATGGGACAACTAATACCAGGACAGGGTAAACTAGAACTGTCACCAGAGTGGACGACTAATACCAGGACAGGGTAAACTAGAACTGTCACCAGAGTGGACGACTAATACCAGGACAGGGTAAACTAGAACTGTCACCAGAGTGGACGACTAATACCAGGACAGGGTAAACTAGAACTGTCACCAGAGTGGACGACTAATACCAGGACAGGGTAAACTAAAACTGTCACCAGAGTGGACGACTAATACCCAGGACAGGGTAAACTAGAACTGTCACCAGAGTGGACGACTAATACCAGGACAGGGTAAACTAGAACTGTCACCAGAGTGGACAACTAATACCAGGACAGGGTAAACTAGAACTGTCACCAGAGTGGACGACTAATACCAGGACAGGGTAAACTAGAACTGTCACCAGATGGGACGACTAATACCAGGACAGGGTAAACTAGAACTGTCACCAGAGTGGACGACTAATACCAGGACAGGGTAAACTAGAACTGTCACCAGAGTGGACGACTAATACCAGGACAGGGTAAACTAGAACTGTCACCAGAGTGGACAACTAATACCAGGACAGGGTAAACTAGAACTGTCAATAGAGTGGACGACTAATAACACGACAGGGTAAACTAGAACTGTCACCAGAGTGGACGACTAATACCAGGACAGGGTAAACTAGAACTGTCACCAGAGTGGACGACTAATACCAGGACAGGGTAAACTAGAACTGTCACCAGAGTGGACGACTAATACCAGGACAGGGTAAACTAGAACTGTCACCAGAGTGGACGACTAATACCAGGACAGGGTAAACTAGAACTGTCACCAGAGTGGACGACTAATACCAGGACAGGGTAAACTAGAACTGTCACCAGAGTGGACGACTAATACCAGGACAGGGTAAACTAGAACTGTCACCAGAGTGGACGACTAATACCAGGACAGGGTAAACTAGAACTGTCACCAGAGTGGACAACTAATACCAGGACAGGGTAAACTAGAACTGTCACCAGAGTGGACGACTAATACCAGGACAGGGTAAACTAGAACTGTCACCAGAGTGGACAACTAATACCAGGACAGGGTAAACTAGAACTGTCACCAGAGTGGACAACTAATACCAGGACAGGGTAAACTAGAACTGTCACCAGAGTGGACAACTAATACCAGGACAGGGTAAACTAGAACTGTCACCAGAGTGGACAACTAATACCAGGACAGGGTAAAACTAGAACTGTCACCAGAATGGACGACTCGGGTAAACTAATACCAGGACAGGGTAAACTAGAACTGTCACCAGAGTGGACGACTAATACCAGGACAGGGTAAACTAGAACTGTCACCAGAGTGGACAACTAATACCAGGACAGGGTAAACTAGAACTGTCACCAGAGTGGACGACTAATACCAGGACAGGGTAAACTAGAACTGTCACCAGAGTGGACGACTAATACCAGGACAGGGTAAACTAGAACTGTCACCAGAGTGGACGACTAATACCAGGACAGGGTAAACTAGAACTGTCACCAGAGTGGACGACTAATACCAGGACAGGGTAAACTAGAACTGTCACCAGAGTGGACAACTAATACCAGGACAGGGTAAACTAGAACTGTCACCAGATGGGACAACTAATACCAGGACAGGGTAAACTAGAACTGTCACCAGAGTGGACAACTAATACCAGGACAGGGTAAACTAGAACTGTCACCAGAGTGGACGACTAATACCAGGACAGGGTAAACTAGAACTGTCACCAGATGGGACGACTAATACCAGGACAGGGTAAACTAGAACTGTCACCAGATGGGACGACTAATACCAGGACAGGGTAAACTAGAACTGTCACCAGAGTGGACGACTAATACCAGGACAGGGTAAACTAGAACTGTCACCAGAGTGGACAACTAATACCAGGACAGGGTAAACTAGAACTGTCACCAGATGGGACAACTAATACCAGGACAGGGTAAACTAGAACTGTCACCAGAGTGGACGACTAATACCAGGACAGGGTAAACTAGAACTGTCACCAGAGTGGACAACTAATACCAGGACAGGGTAAACTAGAACTGTCACCAGAGTGGACGACTAATACCAGGACAGGGTAAACTAGAACTGTCACCAGAGTGGACAACTAATACCAGGACAGGGTAAACTAGAACTGTCACCAGAGTGGACGACTAATACCAGGACAGGGTAAACTAGAACTGTCACCAGAGTGGACGACTAATACCAGGACAGGGTAAACTAGAACTGTCACCAGAGGGACAACTAATACCAGGACAGGGTAAACTAGAACTGTCACCAGATGGGACAACTAATACCAGGACAGGGTAAACTAGAACTGTCACCAGAGTGGACGACTAATACCAGGACAGGGTAAACTAGAACTGTCACCAGAGTGGACGACTAATACCAGGACAGGGTAAACTAGAACTGTCACCAGAGTGGACGACTAATACCAGGACAGGGTAAACTAGAACTGTCACCAGAGTGGACAACTAATACCAGGACAGGGTAAACTAGAACTGTCACCAGAGTGGACGACTAATACCAGGACAGGGTAAACTAGAACTGTCACCAGAGTGGACGACTAATACCAGGACAGGGTAAACTAGAACTGTCACCAGAGTGGACGACTAATACCAGGACAGGGTAAACTAGAACTGTCACCAGAGTGGACAACTAATACCAGGACAGGGTAAACTAGAACTGTCACCAGAGTGGACGACTAATACCAGGACAGGGTAAACTAGAACTGTCACCAGAGTGGACGACTAATACCAGGACAGGGTAAACTAGAACTGTCACCAGAGTGGACGACTAATACCAGGACAGGGTAAACTAGAACTGTCACCAGAGTGGACGACTAATACCAGGACAGGGTAAACTAGAACTGTCACCAGAGTGGACGACTAATACCAGGACAGGGTAAACTAGAACTGTCACCAGAGTGGACGACTAATACCAGGACAGGGTAAACTAGAACTGTCACCAGAGTGGACGACTAATACCAGGACAGGGTAAACTAGAACTGTCACCAGAGTGGACGACTAATACCAGGACAGGGTAAACTAGAACTGTCACCAGAGTGGACAACTAATACCAGGACAGGGTAAACTAGAACTGTCACCAGAGTGGACAACTAATACCAGGACAGGGTAAACTAGAACTGTCACCAGAGTGGACGACTAATACCAGGACAGGGTAAACTAGAACTGTCACCAGAGTGGACAACTAATACCAGGACAGGGTAAACTAGAACTGTCACCAGAGTGGACAACTAATACCAGGACAGGGTAAACTAGAACTGTCACCAGAGTGGACGACTAATACCAGGACAGGGTAAACTAGAACTGTCACCAGAGTGGACAACTAATACCAGGACAGGGTAAACTAGAACTGTCACCAGAGTGGACGACTAATACCAGGACAGGGTAAACTAGAACTGTCACCAGAGTGGACACTAATACCAGGACAGGGTAAACTAGAACTGTCACCAGAGTGGACGACTAATACCAGGACAGGGTAAACTAGAACTGTCACCAGAGTGGACGACTAATACCAGGACAGGGTAAACTAGAACTGTCACCAGAGTGGACGACTAATACCAGGACAGGGTAAACTAGAACTGTCACCAGAGTGGACAACTAATACCTGGACAGGGTAAACTAGAACTGTCACCAGAGTGGACAACTAATACCAGGACAGGGTAAACTAGAACTGTCACCAGAGTGGACAACTAATACCAGGACAGGGTAAACTAGAACTGTCACCAGAGTGGACGACTAATACCAGGACAGGGTAAACTAGAACTGTCACCAGAGTGGACGACTAATACCAGGACAGGGTAAACTAGAACTGTCACCAGAGTGGACGACTAATACCAGGACAGGGTAAACTAGAACTGTCACCAGAGTGGACGACTAATACCAGGACAGGGTAAACTAGAACTGTCACCAGAGTGGACGACTAATACCAGGACAGGGTAAACTAGAACTGTCACCAGAGTGGGACAACTAATACCAGGACAGGGTAAACTAGAACTGTCACCAGAGTGGACGACTAATACCAGGACAGGGTAAACTAGAACTGTCACCAGAGTGGACGACTAATACCAGGACAGGGTAAACTAGAACTGTCACCAGAGTGGACGACTAATACCAGGACAGGGTAAACTAGAACTGTCACCAGAGTGGACAACTAATACCAGGACAGGGTAAACTAGAACTGTCACCAGAGTGGACGACTAATACCAGGACAGGGTAAACTAGAACTGTCACCAGAGTGGACGACTAATACCAGGACAGGGTAAAACTAGAACTGTCACCAGAGTGGACGACTAATACCAGGACAGGGTAAACTAGAACTGTCACCAGAGTGGACAACTAATACCAGGACAGGGTAAACTAGAACTGTCACCAGAGTGGACGACTAATACCAGGACAGGGTAAACTAGAACTGTCACCAGAGTGGACAACTAATACCAGGACAGGGTAAACTAGAACTGTCACCAGAGTGGACAACTAATACCAGGACAGGGTAAACTAGAACTGTCACCAGAGTGGACGACTAATACCAGGACAGGGTAAACTAGAACTGTCACCAGAGTGGACGACTAATACCAGGACAGGGTAAACTAGAACTGTCACCAGAGTGGACGACTAATCAGGACAGGTAACTAATACCAGGACAAGGGTAAACTAGAACTGTCACCAGAGTGGACAACTAATACCAGGACAGGGTAAACTAGAACTGTCACCAGAGTGGACGACTAATACCAGGACAGGGTAAACTAGAACTGTCACCAGAGTGGACGACTAATACCAGGACAGGGTAAACTAGAACTGTCACCAGATGGGACAACTAATACCAGGACAGGGTAAACTAGAACTGTCACCAGAGTGGACAACTAATACCAGGACAGGGTAAACTAGAACTGTCACCAGAGTGGACAACTAATACCAGGACAGGGTAAACTAGAACTGTCACCAGAGTGGACGACTAATACCAGGACAGGGTAAACTAGAACTGTCACCAGAGTGGACGACTAATACCAGGACAGGGTAAACTAGAACTGTCACCAGAGTGGACACTAATACCAGGACAGGGTAAACTAGAACTGTCACCAGAGTGGACGACTAATACCAGGACAGGGTAAACTAGAACTGTCACCAGAGTGGACAACTAATACCAGGACAGGGTAAACTAGAACTGTCACCAGATGGGACGACTAATACCAGGACAGGGTAAACTAGAACTGTCACCAGAGTGGACGACTAATACCAGGACAGGGTAAACTAGAACTGTCACCAGAGTGGACAACTAATACCAGGACAGGGTAAACTAGAACTGTCACCAGAGTGGACGACTAATACCAGGACAGGGTAAACTAGAACTGTCACCAGAGTGGACAACTAATACCAGGACAGGGTAAACTAGAACTGTCACCAGAGTGGACGACTAATACCAGGACAGGGTAAACTAGAACTGTCACCAGAGTGGACGACTAATACCAGGACAGGGTAAACTAGAACTGTCACCAGAGTGGACAACTAATACCAGGACAGGGTAAACTAGAACTGTCACCAGAGTGGACGACTAATACCAGGACAGGGTAAACTAGAACTGTCACCAGAGTGGACGACTAATACCAGGACAGGGTAAACTAGAACTGTCACCAGAGTGGACGACTAATACCAGGACAGGGTAAACTAGAACTGTCACCAGAGTGGACGACTAATACCAGGACAGGGTAAACTAGAACTGTCACCAGAGTGGACAACTAATACCAGGACAGGGTAAACTAGAACTGTCACCAGAGTGGACGACTAATACCAGGACAGGGTAAACTAGAACTGTCACCAGAGTGGACAACTAATACCAGGACAGGGTAAACTAGAACTGTCACCAGAGTGGACGACTAATACCAGGACAGGGTAAACTAGAACTGTCACCAGAGTGGACGACTAATACCAGGACAGGGTAAAACTAGAACTGTCACCAGATGTGGACGACTAATACCAGGACAGGGTAAACTAGAACTGTCACCAGAGTGGACGACTAATACCAGGACAGGGTAAACTAGAACTGTCACCAGATGGGACAACTAATACCAGGACAGGGTAAACTAGAACTGTCACCAGAGTGGACGACTAATACCAGGACAGGGTAAACTAGAACGTCACAGGAACTAATACCAGACAGGTAAACTAGAACTGTCACCAGAGTGGACGACTAATACCAGGACAGGGTAAACTAGAACTGTCACCAGAGTGGACGACTAATACCAGGACAGGGTAAACTAGAACTGTCACCAGAGTGGACAACTAATACCAGGACAGGGTAAACTAGAACTGTCACCAGAGTGGACGACTAATACCAGGACAGGGTAAACTAGAACTGTCACCAGAGTGGACGACTAATACCAGGACAGGGTAAACTAGAACTGTCACCAGAGTGGACAACTAATACCAGGACAGGGTAAACTAGAACTGTCACCAGAGTGGACGACTAATACCAGGACAGGGTAAACTAGAACTGTCACCAGAGTGGACGACTAATACCAGGACAGGGTAAACTAGAACTGTCACCAGAGTGGACAACTAATACCAGGACAGGGTAAACTAGAACTGTCACCAGAGTGGACGACTAATACCAGGACAGGGTAAACTAGAACTGTCACCAGAGTGGACGACTAATACCAGGACAGGGTAAACTAGAACTGTCACCAGAGTGGACAACTAATACCAGGACAGGGTAAACTAGAACTGTCACCAGAGTGGACGACTAATACCAGGACAGGGTAAACTAGAACTGTCACCAGAGTGGACAACTAATACCAGGACAGGGTAAACTAGAACTGTCACCAGAGTGGACGACTAATACCAGGACAGGGTAAACTAGAACTGTCACCAGAGTGGACGACTAATACCAGGACAGGGTAAAATAGAACTGTCACCAGAGTGGACGACTAATACCAGGACAGGGTAAACTAGAACTGTCACCAGATGGGACGACTAATACCAGGACAGGGTAAACTAGAACTGTCACCAGAGTGGACGACTAATACCAGGACAGGGTAAACTAGAACTGTCACCAGAGTGGACAACTAATACCAGGACAGGGTAAACTAGAACTGTCACCAGAGTGGACAACTAATACCAGGACAGGGTAAACTAGAACTGTCACCAGAGTGGACAACTAATACCAGGACAGGGTAAACTAGAACTGTCACCAGAGTGGACGACTAATACCAGGACAGGGTAAACTAGAACTGTCACCAGAGTGGACGACTAATACCAGGACAGGGTAAACTAGAACTGTCACCAGAGTGGACAACTAATACCAGGACAGGGTAAACTAGAACTGTCACCAGAGTGGACAACTAATACCCAGGACAGGGTAAACTAGAACTGTCACCA
The DNA here is from genome assembly GCF_041381155.1 of Argopecten irradians. Taxonomy (NCBI): domain Eukaryota; kingdom Metazoa; phylum Mollusca; class Bivalvia; order Pectinida; family Pectinidae; genus Argopecten; species Argopecten irradians. The sequence continues at coordinate 19,908 of NW_027188337.1, forward strand.
GAGTGGACGACTAATACCAGGACAGGGTAAACTAGAACTGTCACCAGAGTGGACGACTAATACCAGGACAGGGTAAACTAGAACTGTCACCAGAGTGGACAACTAATACCAGGACAGGGTAAACTAGAACTGTCACCAGAGTGGACGACTAATACCAGGACAGGGTAAACTAGAACTGTCACCAGAGTGGACGACTAATACCAGGACAGGGTAAACTAGAACTGTCACCAGAGTGGACAACTAATACCAGGACAGGGTAAACTAGAACTGTCACCAGAGTGGACAACTAATACCAGGACAGGGTAAACTAGAACTGTCACCAGAGTGGACGACTAATACCAGGACAGGGTAAACTAGAACTGTCACCAGATGGACAACAAATACCAGGACAGGGTAAACTAGAACTGTCACCAGATGGGACAACTAATACCAGGACAGGGTAAACTAGAACTGTCACTGAAAAAATCAACTAATACCAGGACAGGGTAAACTAGAACTGTCACCAGAGTGGACGACTAATACCAGGACAGGGTAAACTAGAACTGTCACCAGAGTGGACGACTAATACCAGGACAGGGTAAACTAGAACTGTCACCAGATGGGACAACTAATACCAGGACAGGGTAAACTAGAACTGTCACCAGAGTGGACAACTAATACCAGGACAGGGTAAACTAGAACTGTCACCAGAGTGGACAGACTAATACCAGGACAGGGTAAACTAGAACTGTCACCAGAGTGGACAACTAATACCAGGACAGGGTAAACTAGAACTGTCACCAGAGTGGATGACTAATACCAGGACAGGGTAAACTAGAACTGTCACCAGAGTGGACAACTAATACCAGGACAGGGTAAACTAGAACTGTCACCAGAGTGGACAACTAATACCAGGACAGGGTAAACTAGAACTGTCACCAGAGTGGACAACTAATACCAGGACAGGGTAAACTAGAACTGTCACCAGAGTGGACAACTAATACCAGGACAGGGTAAACTAGAACTGTCACCAGAGTGGACAACTAATACCAGGACAGGGTAAACTAGAACTGTCACCAGAGTGGACGACTAATACCAGGACAGGGTAAACTAGAACTGTCACCAGAGTGGATGACTAATACCAGGACAGGGTAAAATAGAGCTGTCACCAGAGTGGACGACTAATACCAGGACAGGGTAAACTAGAACTGTCACCAGAGTGGACGACTAATACCAGGACAGGGTAAACTAGAACTGTCACCAGAGTGGACAACTAATACCAGGACAGGGTAAACTAGAACTGTCACCAGAGTGGACGACTAATACCAGGACAGGGTAAACTAGAACTGTCACCAGAGTGGACGACTAATACCAGGACAGGGTAAACTAGAACTGTCACCAGAGTGGACGACTAATACCAGGACAGGGTAAACTAGAACTGTCACCAGAGTGGACAACTAATACCAGGACAGGGTAAACTAGAACTGTCACCAGAGTGGACAACTAATACCAGGACAGGGTAAACTAGAACTGTCACCAGAGTGGACGACTAATACCAGGACAGGGTAAACTAGAACTGTCACCAGAGTGGACGACTAATACCAGGACAGGGTAAACTAGAACTGTCACCAGAGTGGACGACTAATACCAGGACAGGGTAAACTAGAACTGTCACCAGAGTGGACAACTAATACCAGGACAGGGTAAACTAGAACTGTCACCAGAGTGGACAACTAATACCAGGACAGGGTAAACTAGAACTGTCACCAGAGTGGACGACTAATACCAGGACAGGGTAAACTAGAACTGTCACCAGAGGGACAACTAATACCAGGACAGGGTAAACTAGAACTGTCACCAGAGTGGACAACTAATACCAGGACAGGGTAAACTAGAACTGTCACCAGAGTGGACGACTAATACCAGGACAGGGTAAACTAGAACTGTCACCAGAGTGGACGACTAATACCAGGACAGGGTAAACTAGAACTGTCACCAGAATGTGGACGACTAATACCAGGACAGGGTAAACTAGAACTGTCACCAGAGTGGACAACTAATACCAGGACAGGGTAAACTAGAACTGTCACCAGAGTGGACGACTAATACCAGGACAGGGTAAACTAGAACTGTCACCAGAGTGGACGACTAATACCAGGACAGGGTAAACTAGAACTGTCACCAGAGTGGACAACTAATACCAGGACAGGGTAAACTAGAACTGTCACCAGAGTGGACGACTAATACCAGGACAGGGTAAACTAGAACTGTCACCAGAGTGGACACTAATACCAGGACAGGGTAAACTAGAACTGTCACCAGATGGACAACTAATACCAGGACAGGGTAAACTAGAACTGTCACCAGAGTGGACGACTAATACCAGGACAGGGTAAACTAGAACTGTCACCAGAGTGGACGACTAATACCAGGACAGGGTAAACTAGAACTGTCACCAGAGTGGACGACTAATACCAGGACAGGGTAAACTAGAACTGTCACCAGAGTGGACGACTAATACCAGGACAGGGTAAACTAGAACTGTCACCAGAGTGGACAACTAATACCAGGACAGGGTAAACTAGAACTGTCACCAGATGGGACGACTAATACCAGGACAGGGTAAACTAGAACTGTCACCAGAGTGGACAACTAATACCAGGACAGGGTAAACTAGAACTGTCACCAGAGTGGACGACTAATACCAGGACAGGGTAAACTAGAACTGTCACCAGAGTGGACGACTAATACCAGGACAGGGTAAACTAGAACTGTCACCAGAGTGGACAACTAATACCAGGACAGGGTAAACTAGAACTGTCACCAGATGGGACAACTAATACCAGGACAGGGTAAACTAGAACTGTCACCAGAGTGGACGACTAATACCAGGACAGGGTAAACTAGAACTGTCACCAGAGTGGACGACTAATACCAGGACAGGGTAAACTAGAACTGTCACCAGAGTGGACAACTAATACCAGAATAGGGTAAACTAGAACTGTCACCAGAGCGGACGACTAATACCAGGACAGGGTAAACTAATACCAGGACAGGGTAAACTAGAACTGTCACCAGAGTGGACGACTAATACCAGGACAGGGTAAACTAGAACTGTCACCAGAGTGGACGACTAATACCAGGACAGGGTAAACTAGAACTGTCACCAGAGTGGACAACTAATACCAGGACAGGGTAAACTAGAACTGTCACCAGAGTGGACGACTAATACCAGGACAGGGTAAACTAGAACTGTCACCAGAGTGGAAACTAATACCAGGACAGGGAAACTAGAACTGTCACCAGAGTGGAACTAATACCAGGACAGGGTAAACTAGAACTGTCACCAGAGTGGACGACTAATACCAGGACAGGGTAAACTAGAACTGTCACCAGAGTGGACGACTAATACCAGGACAGGGTAAACTAGAACTGTCACCAGATGGGACAACTAATACCAGGACAGGGTAAACTAGAACTGTCACCAGAGTGGACGACTAATACCAGGACAGGGTAAACTAGAACTGTCACCAGAGTGGACGACTAATACCAGGACAGGGTAAACTAGAACTGTCACCAGATGGGACAACTAATACCAGGACAGGGTAAACTAGAACTGTCACCAGAGTGGACAACTAATACCAGGACAGGGTAAACTAGAACTGTCACCAGAGTGGACGACTAATACCAGGACAGGGTAAACTAGAACTGTCACCAGAGTGGACAACTAATACCAGGACAGGGTAAACTAGAACTGTCACCAGAGTGGACAAGTAATACCAGGACAGGGTAAACTAGAACTGTCACCAGATGGGACAACTAATACCAGGACAGGGTAAACTAGAACTGTCACCAGAGTGGACAACTAATACCAGGACAGGGTAAACTAGAACTGTCACCAGAGTGGACGACTAATACCAGGACAGGGTAAACTAGAACTGTCACCAGAGTGGACAACTAATACCAGGACAGGGTAAACTAGAACTGTCACCAGAGTGGACGACTAATACCAGGACAGGGTAAACTAGAACTGTCACCAGAGTGGACGACTAATACCAGGACAGGGTAAACTAGAACTGTCACCAGAGTGGACGACTAATACCAGGACAGGGTAAACTAGAACTGTCACCAGATGGGACAACTAATACCAGGACAGGGTAAACTAGAACTGTCACCAGAGTGGACGACTAATACCAGGACAGGGTAAACTAGAACTGTCACCAGAGTGGACGACTAATACCAGGACAGGGTAAACTAGAACTGTCACCAGAGTGGACGACTAATACCAGGACAGGGTAAACTAGAACTGTCACCAGGATGGGATACCAGGACAGGGTAAACTAGAACTGTCACCAGAGTGGACAACTAATACCAGGACAGGGTAAACTAGAACTGTCACCAGAGTGGACGACTAATACCAGGACAGGGCAAACTAGAACTGTCACCAGATGGGACAACTAATACCAGGACAGGGTAAACTAGAACTGTCACCAGATGGGACAACTAATACCAGGACAGGGTAAACTAGAACTGTCACCAGAGTGGATGACTAATACCAGGACAGGGTAAACTAGAACTGTCACCAGATGGGACAACTAATACCAGGACAGGGTAAACTAGAACTGTCACCAGAGTGGATGACTAATACCAGGACAGGGTAAACTAGAACTGTCACCAGAGTGGATGACTAATACCAGGACAGGGTAAACTAGAACTGTCACCAGAGTGGACGACTAATACCAGGACAGGGTAAACTAGGACAGGGTAAAACTAGAACTGTCACCAGAGGGACGACTAATACCAGGACAGGGTAAACTAGAACTGTCACCAGAGTGGACAACTAATACCAGGACAGGGTAAACTAGAACTGTCACCAGAGTGGACGACTAATACCAGGACAGGGTAAACTAGAACTGTCACCAGAGTGGACGACTAATACCAGGACAGGGTAAACTAGAACTGTCACCAGAGTGGACGACTAATACCAGGACAGGGTAAACTAGAACTGTCACCAGAGTGGACAGAAGACTAATACCAGGACAGGGTAAACTAGAACTGTCACCAGAGTGGACGACTAATACCAGGACAGGGTAAACTAGAACTGTCACCAGAGTGGACAACTAATACCAGGACAGGGTAAACTAGAACTGTCACCAGAGTGGACGACTAATACCAGGACAGGGTAAACTAGAACTGTCACCAGATGGGACAACTAATACCAGGACAGGGTAAACTAGAACTGTCACCAGAGTGGACAACTAATACCAGGACAGGGTAAACTAGAACTGTCACCAGAGTGGACGACTAATACCAGGACAGGGTAAACTAGAACTGTCACCAGAGTGGACAACTAATACCAGGACAGGGTAAACTAGAACTGTCACCAGAGTGGACGACTAATACCAGGACAGGGTAAACTAGAACTGTCACCAGAGTGGACGACTAATACCAGGACAGGGTAAACTAGAACTGTCACCAGAGTGGACGACTAATACCAGGACAGGGTAAACTAGAACTGTCACCAGAGTGGACAACTAATACCAGGACAGGGTAAACTAGAACTGTCACCAGAGTGGGACAACTAATACCAGGACAGGGTAAACTAGAACTGTCACCAGAGTGGACAACTAATACCAGGACAGGGTAAACTAGAACTGTCACCAGAGTGGACGACTAATACCAGGACAGGGTAAACTAGAACTGTCACCAGAGTGGACAACTAATACCAGGACAGGGTAAACTAGAACTGTCACCAGAGTGGACGACTAATACCAGGACAGGGTAAACTAGAACTGTCACCAGATGTGGACAACTAATACCAGGACAGGGTAAACTAGAACTGTCAC
>NW_027188338.1:0-25490 GCF_041381155.1 Argopecten irradians
TTGTAACCAAATTTGGCCACAAACATCCTTTGGGGGAAGGGGGAACAGAATTTGTATAATTTTGGCTCTGACCCCCTGGGGGGGGGCAGGAGGGGCAGGGCCCGGGCCACCCCATATAGGGGAAAATCGGAAAATAGAGGGTAAATCTATAAAACGCTACTTGTCCTAGAGTTTCTGCATGGATTGTAACCAAATTTGGCCACAAACATCCTTGGGGAAGGGGAACAGAACTTGTATAAATTTGGCTCTGACCTCTCCGGGGGCAGGAGGGGCGGGGCCCAATAGGGAAATAGAGGTAAAATCCTATAAATCGCTACTTGTCCTAGAGTTCTGCATGGATTGTAAACCAAATTTTGGCCACAAAACATCCTTGGGGGAAGGGGAACAGAACTTGTATAAAGTTTTTGGCTCTGACCCCCTTGGGGGCAGGAGGGGCGGGGGCCCAATAGGGGAAATAGGGTAAATCCTTATAAATTGCTACTTGTCCTAGAGTTCTGCATGGATTGTAACCAAATTTGGACCACACAAACATCCTTGGGGAAGGGGAAAACAGAAATTGTATAAATTTGGGGCTCTTGACCCCCCGGGGGCAGGAGGGGCGGGGCTACCAATAGGGGAAATAAAGGTAAATTCTAATATAAATTGCTACTTGTCCTAGAGTTCTGCATGGATTGTAACCAAATTTGGCCACACAACATCCTTGGGGGAAGGGAAACAGAACTTGTATAAAGTTTGGCTCTGACCTCCCTGGGGGCAGGAGGGGCGGGGCCCAATAGGGGAAATAGAGGTAAATCCTATAAATCGCTACTTGTCCTAGAGTTCTGCATGGATTGTCACCAAATTTGGCCACAAAACATCCTTGGCGGAAGGCTTGGGGAGGGAGGAACAGAACTTGTATAAATTTTGGCTCTGACCTCCCGGGGGCAGGAGGGGCGGGGCCCAATAGGGGAAATAAGGTTAATCTTATAAAACGCTACTTGTCCTAGAGTTCTGCATGGATTGTAACCAAATTTGGCCACAAACATCCTTTGGGGAAGGGGAAACAGAACACAGTATAAATTTTGGCTCTGACCCCCCTGGGGGCAGGGGAGGGGCGGGGCCCAATAGGGAAATAGAGGTAAATCTATAAATCGGCTACTTGTCCTAGAGTTCTGCATGGATTGTAACCAAATTTGGCCCACAAACATCCTTGGGGGAAGGGGAAAACAGAACTTGTATAAATTTTGGCTCTGACCTCCCGGGGGCAGGAGGGGCGGGGCCCAATAGGGGAAAATAAAGGTAATCTTATAAATCGCTACTTGTCCTAGAGTTCTGCATGGATTGTAACCAAATTTGACCACAACATCCTTTGGGGAAGGGGAACAGAACTTAGTATAAATTTTGGCTCTGACCTCCCGGGGGCAGGAGGGGCGGGGCCCAATAGGGGAAATAGAGGTAAATCCTATAAATCGCTACTTGTCCTAGAGTTCTGCATGGATTGTAACCAAATTTGACCACAAACATCCTTGGGGGAAGGGGAACAGAACTTGTATAAATTTTGGCTCTGACCCCCCGGGGGCAGGAGGGGCGGGGCCCCAATAGGGGAAATAAAGGTAATCTTATAAATTGCTACTTGTCCTAGAGTTCTGCATGGATTGTAACCAAATTTGGCCACAAACATCCTTGGGGGAAGGGGAAACAGAACTTGTATAAATTTTGGCTCTGATCCCCTGGGGGCAAGGAGGGGCGGGGCCCAATAGGGGAAATAGAGGTATAATCCTATAAATCGCTACTTGTCCTAGAGTTCTGCATGGATTTGTCACCAAATTTGGCCACAAAACATCCTTGGGGGAAGGGGAACAGAACTTGTATAAATTTTGGCTCTGACCCCCGGGGGGCAGGAGGGGCGGGGCCCAATAGGGAAATAAGGTAAATCTATAAAACGCTACTTGTCCTAGAGTTCTGCATGGATTGTAACCAAATTTGGCCACAAACATCCTTGGGGAAGGGGAACAGAACCTGTATAAATTTTGGCTCTGACCCCCTGGGGGCAGGAGGGGCGGGGCCCAATAGGGAAATTAAAGGTAAATCTATATAAATCGCTACTTGTCCTAGAGTTCTGCATGGATTGTAACCAAATTTGGCCACAAACATCCTTTGGGGAAGGGAAACAGAACTTGTATAAATTTTGGCTCTGACCCCTAAGGGGGCAGGAGGGGCGGGGCCCAATAGGGGAAATAGAGGTAATCTTATAAATTCGCTACTTGTCCTAGAGTTCTGCATGGATTGTAACCAAATTTGGCCACAAACATCCTTGGGGGAAGGGGAACAGAACTTGTATAAATTTTGGCTCTGACCCCTGGGGGCAGGAGGGGCGGGGCCCAATAGGGGAAATAAGGTAAATCCTCTATAAATCGCTACTTGTCCTAGAGTTCTGCATGGATTGTAACCAAATTTGGCCACAAACATCCTTTGGGGAAAGGGAACAGAACTTGTATAAATTTTGGCTCTGACCCCCTGGGGGCAGGAGGGGCGGGGCCCAATAGGGGAAATAGAGGTAAATCCTATAAATCGCTACTTGTCCTAGAGTTCTGCATGGATTGTAACCAAATTTGGCCACAAACATCCTTGGGGGAAGGGGAACAGAACTTGTATAAATTTTGGCTCTGACCCCGGGGGCAGGAGGGGCGGGGCCCAATAGGGGAAATAGAGGTAAATCTTATAAATTGCTACTTGTCCTAGAGTTCTGCATGGATTGTAACCAAATTTGGCCACAAACATCCTTGGGGGAAGGGAAACAGAACTTGTATAAATTTTGGCTCTGACCCCCCGGGGGCAGGAGGGGCGGGGCCCAATAGGGGAAATAGAGGTAAATCCTATAAATCGCTACTTGTCCTAGAGTTCTGCATGGATTGTAACCAAATTTGGCCACAAACATCCTTGGGGGAAGGGGAACAGAACTTGTATAAATTTTGGCTCTGACCTTCCCGGGGGCAGGAGGGGCGGGGCCCAATAGGGGAAATAGAGGTAAATCCTATAAATCGCTACTTGTCCTAGAGTTCTGCATGGATTGTAACCAAATTTGGCCACAAACATCCTTGGGGGAAGGGGAACAGAACTTGTATAAATTTTGGCTCTGACCCCCTGGGGGCAGGAGGGGCGGGGCCCAATAGGGAAAATAGAGGTAAATCCTATAAAACGCTACTTGTCCTAGAGTTCTGCATGGATTGTAACCAAATTTGGCCACAAACATCCTTGGGGGAAGGGGAACAGAACTTGTATAAATTTTGGCTCTGACCCCCCGGGGGCAGGAGGGGCGGGGCCCAATAGGGGAAATAGAGGTAAATCCTATAATCGCTACTTGTCCTAGAGTTCTGCATGGATTGTAACCAAATTTGGCCACAAACATCCTTGGGGGAAGGGGAACAGAACTTGTATAAATTTTGGCTCTGACCCCTGGGGGCAGGAGGGGCGGGGCCCAATAGGGAAAATAAAGGTAAATCCTATAAATCGCTACTTGTCCTAGAGTTCTGCATGGATTGTAACCAAATTTGGCCACAAACATTCTTGGGGGAAGGGGAACAGAACTTGTATAAATTTTGGCTCTGACCCCCCCGGGGGCAGGAGGGGCGGGGCCCAATAGGGGAAAATAGAGGTAAATCTATAAAACGCTACTTGTCCTAGAGTTCTGCATGGATTGTAACCAAATTTGGCCACAAACATCCTTGGGGGAAGGGGAACAGAACTTGTATAAATTTTGGCTCTGACCCCCCGGGGGAAGGAGGGGCGGGGCCCAATAGGGCGAAATAGAGGTAATCCTATAAATCGCTACTTGTCCTAGAGTTCTGCATGGATTGTAACCAAATTTGGCCACAAACATCCTTGGGGGAAGGGGAACAGAACTTGTATAAATTTTGGCTCTGACCCCCCGGGGGCAGGAGGGGCGGGGCCCAATAGGGGAAATAAAGGTAAATCTTATAAATCGCTACTTGTCCTAGAGTTCTGCATGGATTGTAACCAAATTTGGCCACAAACATCCTTGGGGGAAGGGGAACAGAACTTGTATAAATTTTGGCTCTGACCTCCCGGGGGCAGGAGGGGCGGGGCCCAATAGGGGAAATAAAGGTAAATCCTATAAATCGCTACTTGTCCTAGAGTTCTGCATGGATTGTAACCAAATTTGGCCACAAACACATCCTTTGGGGAAAGGGAACAGAACTTGTATAAATTTTGGCTCTGACCCCTGGGGGCAGGAGGGGCGGGGCCCAATAGGGGAAATAGAGGTAAATCCTATAAATCGCTACTTGTCCTAGAGTTCTGCATGGATTGTAACCAAATTTGGCCACAAACATCCTTGGGGGAAGGGGAACAGAACTTGTATAAATTTTGGCTCTGACCCCCCGGGGGCAGGAGGGGCGGGGCCCAATAGGGGAAATAGAGGTAAATCCTATAAATTGCTACTTGTCCTAGAGTTCTGCATGGATTGTAACCAAATTTGGCCACAAACATCCTTGGGGGAAGGGGAACAGAACTTGTATAAATTTTGGCTCTGATCCCCCTGGGGGCAGGAGGGGCGGGGCCCAATAGGGGAAATAGAGGTAAATCCTATAAATCGCTACTTGTCCTAGAGTTCTGCATGGATTGTAACCAAATTTGGCCACAAACATCCTTGGTGGAAGGGGAACAGAACTTGTATAAATTTTGGCTCTGACCCCCTGGGGGCAGGAGGGGCGGGGCCCAATAGGGGAAAATAGAGGTAAATCCTATAAATCGCTACTTGTCCTAGAGTTCTGCATGGATTGTAACCAAATTTGGCCACAAACATCCTTGGGGGAAGGGAAACAGAACCTTTGTATAAATTTTGGCTCTGACCCCCCGGGGGCAGGAGGGGCGGGGCCCAATAGGGGAAATAGAGGTAAATCCTATAAATCGCTACTTGTCCTAGAGTTCTGCATGGATTGTAACCAAATTTGGCCACAAACATCCTTGGGGGAAGGGGAACAGAACTTGTATAAATTGTGGCTCTGACCCCCCGGGGGCAGGAGGGGCGGGGCCCAATAGGGGAAATAGAGGTAAATCCTATAAATCGCTACTTGTCCTAGAGTTCTGCATGGATTGTAACCAAATTTGGCCACAAACATCCTTGGGGGAAGGGGAACAGAACTTGTATAAATTTTGGCTCTGACCCCCTGGGGGCAGGAGGGGCGGGGCCCAATAGGGGAAATAGAGGTAAATCCTATAAATCGCTACTTGTCCTAGAGTTCTGCATGGATTGTAACCAAATTTGGCCACAAACATCCTTGGGGGAAGGGAAACAGAACTTGTATAAATTTTGGCTCTGACCCCCTGGGGGCAGGAGGGGCGGGGCCCAATAGGGGAAATAAGAGGTAAATCCTATAAATCGCTACTTGTCCTAGAGTTCTGCATGGATTGTAACCAAATTTGGCCACAAACATCCTTGGGGGAAGGGAAACAGAACTTGTATAAATTTTGGCTCTGATCCCCCGGGGGCAAGGAGGGGCGGGGCCCAATAGGGGAAATAGGTAAATCCTATAAATCGCTACTTGTCCTAGAGTTCTGCATGGATTGTAACCAAATTTGGCCACAAACATCCTTGGGAGAAGGGGAACAGAACTTGTATAAAGTTTGGCTCTGACCCCCCGTGGGCAGGAGGGGCGGGGCCCAATAGGGGAAAATAGAGGTAAATCCTATAAAACGCTACTTGTCCTAGAGTTCTGCATGGATTGTAACCAAATTTGGCCACAAACATCCTTTGGGGAAGGGGAACAGAACTTGTATAAGTTTTGGCTCTGACCCCCTGGGGGCAGGAGGGGCGGGGCCCAATAGGGGAAATAGAGGTAAATCCTATAAATCGCTACTTGTCCTAGAGTTCTGCATGGATTGTAACCAAATTTGGCCACAAACATCCTTGGGGGAAGGGGAACAGAACTTGTATAAATTTTGGCTCTGACCCCCTGGGGGCAGGAGGGGCAGGGCCCAATAGGGGAAATAGAGGTAAATCCTATAAATCGCTACTTGTCCTAGAGTTCTGCATGGATTGTAACCAAATTTGGCCACAAACATCCTTGGGGGAAGGGGAACAGAACTTGTATAAATTTTGGCTCTGACCCCCTGGGGGCAGGAGGGGCGGGGCCCAATAGGGAAAATAGAGGTAAATCCTATAAATCGCTACTTGTCCTAGAGTTCTGCATGGATTGTAACCAAATTTGGCCACAAACATCCTTGGGGGAAGGGAAACAGAACATGTATAAATTTTGGCTCTGACCTCCCGGGGGCAGGAGGGGCGGGGCCCAATAGGGGAAATAGAGGTAATCTTATAAATCGCTACTTGTCCTAGAGTTCTGCATGGATTGTAACCAAATTTGGCCACAAACATCCTTGGGGGAAGGGGAACAGAACCTGTATAAATTTTGGCTCTGACCCCACGGGGGCAGGAAGGGCAGGGCCCAATAGGGAAAATAAAGGTAAATCCTATAAAACGCTACTTGTCCTAGAGTTCTGCATGGATTGTAACCAAATTTGGCCACAAAATTCTTTGGGGAAGGGGAACAGAACTTGTATAAATTTTGGCTCTGACCCCCTGGGGGCAGGAGGGGCGGGGCCCAATAGGGAAAATAGAGGTAAATCCTATAAATCGCTACTTGTCCTAGAGTTCTGCATGGATTGTAACCAAATTTGGCCACAAACATCCTTGGGGGAAGGGAAACAGAACTTGTATAAATTTTGGCTCTGACCCCCTGGGGGCAGGAGGGGCGGGGCCCAATAGGGGAAATAGAGGTAATCTTATAAATTGCTACTTGTCCTAGAGTTCTGCATGGATTGTCACCAAATTTGGCCACAAACATCCTTGGCGGAAGGGGAACAGAACTTGTATAAATTTTGGCTCTGACCTCCCGGGGGCAGGAGGGGCGGGGCCTAATAGGGGAAATAGAGGTGTTTTTTTTCAGAAAATACGAGATTTGAAAAAATTATTAAAAAATTTGGATAAACAGAGAAAGGGACGATAGTTGCCATATCAGAATTTTTACCCCCGCCTCGAATAAAGTTATTTTTTAGCTCACCTGGTTCAAAGGATCATGGTGAGCTAATGCGATACAACAGCATCCAGCTGGCCAGATTTTAACAAAATTTAACTGATAGCATCCTTATGGGCTACTGACTGAAAATTGTACAAATGGTCGGGCTGACCCCACCAGGGGCCTGAGGGGCAGGGCCAAATGGGGTCAAATTGGCAATTTTCATATAAACAACTTTGACTTCTCTGAAACTAAGCAGGTGATAGCACTCATAATGCAATGGAAGCATCATTATAGGGTGGGGATTCAAAATTTTACAAATGATGAGGCTGACCCCCCAGGGGCCTGTGGGGTGGGGCCAAAAGGGGTCAAATTGGCGATTTCATATAAACAACTTCTTCTCCGAAACTAAGCAGGTGATAGCACTCATAATGCAATGGAAGCATCATTATAGGATGGGGATTCAAAATTTTACAAATGATGAGGCTGAAACCATGGGGTCCTAAGGGCCCGTGCCAAAAGGGGTCAAATTGGCTATTTCATATAAACGACTTCTTCTCTGAAACTTAGTATTGGATAGCACTCATAATGCAATGGTAGCATCCTGATAGGGTAGGGATTCAAAATTATACAAATGATGAGGCTGACCCCCAGGGGCCTGTTGGAGTGGGCCAAAAGGGGTCAAATTGGCAATTTTGATATATAAAATACGTCATGTTACCCAAATTGGCACGCTACCCAAAATGGCACACTTTTTGATAATAATGCTTTCGTTTTAATTCACTTTGGAAATTTTCTTTTAGCTGTTGCTATAATTATTCCTTGATCATCATGAAATATTTTTAATGGTGATATTTCCACATGACCATTGCTAGGAGGAATTTTGTATAGATATAAACTTGAGAAAATACCTGAAATCAAGTGTTACTGTAAATATTGCCCCGTAAATGTACGACGACTCTAGTTTTCCTCTTTTCGCTCAAAAGTCTGCTCTAAAAAGTGGGGAAATGGTATAAACTATGTCTAGAATACAAATTTAATCAATTTAGTTGTCAGTTATTTGGTAGCTTCATAGTTCAGAGCTGTTTTATCCTCCATAGATGTCGATTTTCTAGTATGGAAATTTTCATCTGCGATAATGTGCGCATGCGAAATGAAACCAAGGTGCGCTAGAATAGCACTTATAAATCCAAGAGTTACCTCCCTTATACCATTTATATGTTTATTTAACAGTACCACACACACAAAGCTTCAAAAGGCAAAATATGCATGAATATTGTCGTAAAAATCATGTAAGAAAGGCAAGTGATAACCATAAAGATGAAATTTTACCTGCCTATTGACAACATTGATTTTGACGTAAATCATTCTAAAAATACATATGGAGAAAAGTGTTCAATAGCAATAATTGTTGATATTTGTATTGTAGTTTCAATAAAAGTCGAATTATATTTGAAATATCCCGATATTTTTCTATGCTCACTGTTTTTACCTGGGTGTGCCAATCTGGGTACCCGCACCTGGTTGATAACAGGTGCGCTCCAGACCTGTATCCAAGGATGCTATTTATGGAAACACGTGCAGGAAAAATTCCAAACATAGACCAACAGACATACGATAGGCTCTATTTGTGAGATTGGTACAAAAATTGGAATAATATTGCAATCTGACAAATAGATGCTTAAAAATAAGAAAAAACGTGTGCCAATCTGGGTTACATGACAACTTCAAATCTTCTCCAAAACTAAGCAGGTGATAACTAGCACTCATAAAGCAATGGTAGCATCATTATAGGATGGGGATTCAAAGTTGTACAAATGATGGTGCTAACCCCCCAGGGGCCTGTGAGTGTGGGCCAAAAGGGGTCAAATTAGCAATTTTCATATAAATGACTTCTCTGAAACTAGGCATTTGATAGCACTCACAATGCAATGGTAGCATCCTTATAGGGTAGGGATTCAAAACTGTACAAATGAGGGGGCCAACACCTGGTGGCCAAAGGGGCAGGACCAAAAGGGGTTAAATTGTCTATTTTCATATATTTACACTTGCTAGGCTTGGTCACTATACGCTAATACTAGCCGATTTTGTTTACCATAACTGCATGGTAACATTGAACTTTGAACTTGCGTAAGGAAATGTTCTGTGCAACGTAAAAGGACTACTTTTTTAAAAAAAAAAAAGAAACACATGTGCTTTGTTTACATTTTGACACAACATTACGTGTATATATGTTGTTTTTCATATAGGGATTGGATTTCGTTTTTATGTTAACCATGCTTGTATGGAGCAATTCCTCTAAGAATATATTCTATGGGAATTGCCTGCGGCCAAAGGGTAATTGGTTTTACTGAAAAGCATGGTAAACATAAAAACGAAATCCAATCCCTAGGATATGATTTCCTTTAAACGGGATTGGATGCCACAGTTAGGAATATCAATGATATGGACGGCGTGCGCGACCAATCAAACGGCGCGTTTGACCTTGCCCTAAAAGAGGCTATTTTCAGCAACAAGATGGCTGCAGAGTCTGAAGCGATGACCGGCGAATGGTATTTATTTAACACTCTTATTATATATTTCCGTTGTCCATACTTTGTTTTAGTCTAAATATATACATATTAAGAACATGCAAACCAGTGTAGAAAACTAGATGCTCTTTAAAGAGTGTGTTTTCCGCGGAAATTTAAATGAAACACTTGCCCTATGACCAAACCTATTGCGATTTAGGTAGGCTGACCTAGATACCACCCGTACTGTTCGATTTTCACCTCGATGTCTTGTAGGAACATGTGTTTAGGATATCAAAAACAAATTGGTATTTTGGAGGCTTCCTATAAGCAGGAAGCAAGATATCGTTTTAATAATGAATATGTTGCATTGGTAACCCCCGCCTCCCCCGCACACACAGATCTAACACACTCATAGTTAGGCCTATTACAATGCCGGCACATGATCTTGCGCACCTAAGAGTTTCATAGCCGATAGATAATTCATTAAATATTTATTTATTGTTAAATTATGGTGTCAGCAAGGAACAAACATTTGTTTTTCAGTACCTTCCATCAATAAATGATATCTTTTCAGTTTACCAAAAATAAACGAAAAACATTGACCTTAACAGCTGTTATCCCATGTTTGAACTGTAAACACGGCACGTGATCTTGCGCAGTACACTATAATCCAATTTTAATCATACTATGATATTCAATTTATTTAGCTGACCATTCTAATTTCAATGAAAAACAAAATAATTGAATTATAAATCAGACTGCAATTTTTAAAAATGTCAAATAAAAAAAACCGATGGAGACTTTTTAAATCAGGAGTCACTTTCCGCCATTCTTCCACTATCGCCCCATTGTAACACGGTACGTCTGCACCTTAGACTAAAAACTGAGATTGTATCAGAATTTACATTGCCATTCTATACTTTTTATGTCTAAATAAGTTTGTTACTTTATTAAAATTAGCTGAATTAAATTACCAGTGCACAAGATCATGTGCCGCGCAAGTAGTCGCAAAACCTGCCTATATTATTAGGCTTTTTAAATTTATTTTATTTTTTATTTTTAAATTTAAAAAGCCTAATAATATAGGCAGGTTTAGCGGACTACTGCGCAAGATCATGTTCCTTTCCTGTATGGCTACTGTAGTCGCGTTGCAACAGTAACTGATATAATAATATACAGCGCCATGACAAAAGTATTTGCGATTTTCCAAGATGGCGGACGTCATTTCATTAAGCATCGCTGATGGAAAACGTTATATAAACAACATTAAAATAATTGCACTTACCTAGTATTTTGTGAGGTGACCTTTGGACTTGATAACTGCCAACAAACGGCGAGGTATTGAATTATATAAAGATCTGACGTATTGCAGAGTGAATGAAACCCATATATCGGAAATCGCTAGAAACAGCTGGTCTGCAGATCCGATTTTCCGGGCGTTGTTTTGCAAAGTCCTTTTGATTCTAAGCCACAAATTTTCAATAATATTAATGTCTGGTGATTGTGCAGGCCATATAATGGTTGGTATATTATTTTGCAGCTTAAATTCGTTTGTAACATGTGCCCGATGTACGGAGGCATTGTCGTCTTGGAATCTATATATTTTGTCGGCGAAATGCTGAGCGATAACAGGCCAAAGATTGTCATCTAGTATATTTATGTATTTCTGGGCATTTATATTTCCATCAACTTTACAAAGAGTTCCTACACCATAATATGTGATGCATCCCCACACCATAACAGATATCCGGCGCTGACGGGGAGGGCACATGCACTCTGGTAGAAAAGATTCACAGGCTGTTCTCCACACATATACACGGTGATTATCACCTATTACAACCTGACTTTCATCAGAAAATATTATAGTTTTCCAATATTGTTCCACACTAAGTCGTCTTTTTTCTAAACACCAGCTTAAACGTTTTTTACGATTTACTTCCGAAACAGCCATCTTTTTTCTGACAACTCTGCGCTTCAAATCCTTTTTATGAAGAAATCTTTGAACAGTTCGACTATTTATTGTATTTTGTACATCCAATCTTTCATTTAATTCATTAGTTATTTCCGTCAATACTTTGCCTCTGTTTGTTTTTGTGTAACGAAAAAGCCATGTTTTGTCTCTCGTTGACAACTTAGACGGCCTACCTGTTCTTGCTTTGTTTTCCAGAGTTCCACTTTCCAAATACCTTTTCCATATGGATCTAATCATAGATTCTGGTATTCCTGTTGCCTTCACCAACTCTGAAGTTTTATGTCCGTATGACTTCATTTCTATTATAACTTTTTTCATATCAGACGAAACTTCCGCCGATTTCCTCCCCATCTTTACGTGGCATTGTTTACGTTGGTATTTTAGTAAGCTGACGTCTGTCTTTGACAAATGACGTTAGTTACGTCATCTGCGACGTCATATAAGAAAATTAGCCAAAAATATACATTTCAGTACGAGTTATACCCCATTAATCGAACGAAGCGCACAGCGGCAGAGCCGCCATTTAAAAAAAATCGCGAATACTTTTGTCATGGTGCTGTAGTTGTCAAATTTTCGAGGCAATCTATCCCCTTATCAAAATCAAACAAAAAGAGTATGGACAATGTATTCACAAAAATAAACAATAACACACAGAGGCAATAACATTGATATACCAATATAGTATCTGGGCTTACACTAACTTTCCAGTTTGCTTAGCAAAAGTTGCGAAAGTTATTTTTTTCTCTTTAGCAAATATGAATTTCATTTAGCAAATTGTGAAAAACATTAAATAACTAAGGAGCATCAAATAATGTTTTTATGCATCAAGTGAAAAGTACACACATACAAAAGATCTTGATCGTTCATTAAATCATACTCCGTCGTGCGTATTGTTACTTTACATCCTTCAACATTAAAATATACAGTAAAACCCCTATAACTTGAACAGCAGGGGACCAGGTCAATAGTTTGAGGAATACGGGGTATTTGACTCATTTGAGGTTGGTCACAATCAACAGTCAAAATGTCCGGTCTCAAACTATGACAAACAATGCACGACAATGACATTTTAATTACCCTATCTTTCAACATTTTGGATTTCTTTATTTAAGTGTTTTATTGATAGCAATATCAAGTTGCAAAAAAATGTATAACATAAATTTAGCGTTTGAAAAAGCTAATGAGAAAGCCCTAAATCATTCACAGCAGAGTAAGCGATCGTCATCTAGGTCAATGCAGAATCCATATTGGTCAACAAGGAGTACATTTTATATTATTTTATTATCATAAATCATTTATAACATTTAAAAAATATATACTCACAATAAAGTTATTAACCAGCATATTTACGGACATAAGAAATGATATTTATAGATGTCTATTTAGTAAAAGCGTAACGTTGGGTTGTATGAGTTTACAAGTAAAGTTTACAAAATACAATTTACGAGATACGGAACGCACTGATAAAATTATCATTAAATACAAATTGCCTTTCGTCTGTGGTCCGTCGTCCGTCCATCCTTCTGTCTGTCCGTCCGTCCATCCATCCGTCCGTCCGTTAACAATTCTTGTTACCACTACTTCTCAGAAAGTACTAAAGGGATCTTTTTCAAATTTGATATGTAGGTTCCCCTAGGGCCCTAGTTGTGCATATTGCATTTTGGGACCAATCGGTCAACAAGATGGCCGCCAGGCAGCCATCTTGGATTTTGATAGTTAAAGTTTGTTACCGCTATTTCTCAAAAAGTACTGAAGGGATCTGTCTCAAATTTCATGTGCAGGTTCCCCTAGGGCCCTAGTTGTGCATATTGCATTTTGGGACCGATCGGCCAACAAGATGGCCGCCAGGCAGCCATCTTGGATTTTGATAGTTAAAGTTTGTTACCGCTATTTCTCAGAAAGTAATGAAGGGATATGTCTCAAATTTCATGTGCAGGTTCCTCTAGAGGTCTTGTTGTGCATAAAGCATTTTCGGACTGATCGGTGAACAAGATGGCCGACAGGCCGCCATCTTGGATTTTGATAGTTGAAATTTGTTACCGCTATTTCTTAGAAAGTTATGAAGGGATACGTCTCAAATTTCATATGTAGGTTGCCCTAGGGCCCTAGTTGTGCATATTGCATTTTTGGACCGATCAGACAACAAGATGGCCACCAGGCCGCCATCTTGGATTTTGACAATTGAAGTTTGTTACCGCTATTTCTCAGAAAGTTATGAAGGATTCTGTCTCAAATTTCGTGTGCAGGTTCCCCTAGGGCCCTAGTTGTGCATATTGCATTTTGGGACCAATCGGTCAACAAGATGGCCGCCAGGCAGCCATCTTGGATTTTGATAGTTAAAGTTTGTTACCGCTATTTCTCAAAAAGTACTGAAGGGATCTGTCTCAAATTTCATGTGCAGGTTCCCCTAGGGCCCTAGTTGTGCATATTGCATTTTGGGACTGATCGGTCAACAAAATGGCTGCCAGGCAGCCATCTTGGATTTTGATAGTTAAAGTTTGTTACCGCTATTTCTAAGAAAGTACTGAAGGGATCTTTCTCAAATTTCATATGTAGGTTGCCCTAGGGCCCTAGTTGTGCATATTGCATTTTTGGACCGATCAGACAACAAGATGGCCACCAGGCCGCCATCTTGGATTTTGACAATTGAAGTTTGTTACCGCTATTTCTCAGAAAGTTATGAAGGGATCTGTCTCAAATTTCGTGTGCAGGTTCCCCTAGGGCCCTAGTTGTGCATATTGCATTTTGGGACCGATCGGCCAACAAGTTGGCCGCCAGGCAGCCATCTTGGATTTTGATAGTTAAAGTTTGTTACCGCTATTTCTCAGAAAGTAATGAAGGGATATGTCTCAAATTCCATGTGCAGGTTCCTCTAGAGGTCTTGTTGTGCATAAAGCATTTTCGGACTGATCGGTGAACAAGATGGCCGACAGGCTGCCATCTTGGATTTTGATAGTTGAAATTTGTTACCGCTATTTCTTAGAAAGTACTGTAAGGATCTTTCCCAAATTTCATATGTAGGTTGCCCTAGGGCCCTAGTTGTGCATATTGCATTTTGGGACCGATCGGTCAACAAGATGGCCGCCAGGCAGCCATCTTGGATTTTGATAGTTAAAGTTTGTTACCGCTATTTCTCAGAAAGTTATGAAGGGATATGTCTCAAATTTCATGTGCAGGTTCCTCTAGAGGTCTTGTTGTGCATAAAGCATTTTCGGACTGATCGGTGAACAAGATGGCCGACAGGCCGCCATCTTGGATTTTGATAGTTGAAATTTGTTACCGCTATTTCTCAGAAAGTTATGAAGGGATCTGTCTCAAATTTCGTGTGCAGGTTCCCCTAGGGCCCTAGTTGTGCATATTGCATTTTGGGACCAATCGGTGAACAAGATGGCCGCCAGACAGCCATCTTGGATTTTGATAGTTAAAGTTTGTTACCGCTATTTCTCAAAAAGTACTGAAGGGATCTGTCTCAAATTTCATGTGCAGGTTCCCCTAGGGCCCTAGTTGTGCATATTGCATTTTGGGACCGATCGGTCAACAAAATGGCTGCCAGGCAGCCATCTTGGATTTTGATAGTTAAAGTTTGTTACCGCTATTTCTAAGAAAGTAATGAAGGGATATGTCTCAAATTTCATATGTAGGTTGCCCTAGGGCCCTAGTTGTGCATATTGCATTTTTGGACCGATCAGACAACAAGATGGCCACCAGGCAGCCATCTTGGATTTTGACAATTGAAGTTTGTTACCGCTATTTCTCAGAAAGTTATGAAGGATTCTGTCTCAAATTTCGTGTGCAGGTTCCCCTAGGGCCCTAGTTGTGCATATTGCATTTTGGGACCAATCGGTCAACAAGATGGCCGCCAGGCAGCCATCTTGGATTTTGATAGTTAAAGTTTGTTACCGCTATTTCTCAGAAAGAAATGAAGGGATATGTCTCAAATTTCATGTGCAGGTTCCTCTAGAGGTCTTGTTGTGCATAAAGCATTTTCGGACTGATCGGTGAACAAGATGGCCGATAGGCCGCCATCTTGGATTTTGATAGTTGAAATTTGTTACCGCTATTTCTTAGAAAGTACTGAAAGTATCTTTCTCAAATTTCATATGTAGGTTGCCCTAGGGCCCTAGTTGTGTATATTGCATTTTTGGACCGATCAGACAACAAGATGGCCACCAGGCCGATGTCTTGGATTTTGACAATTGAAGTTTGTTACCGCTATTTCTCAGAAAGTTATGAAGGATTCTGTCTCAAATTTCATATGTAGGTTGCCCTAGGGCCCTAGTTGTGCATATTGCATTTTGGGACCAATCGGTCAACAAGATGGCCGCCAGGCAGCCATCTTGGATTTTGATAGTTAAAGTTTGTTACCGCTATTTCTCAAAAAGTACTGAAGGGATCTGTCTCAAATTTCATGTGCAGGTTCCCCTAGGGCCCTAGTTGTGCATATTGCATTTTGGGACCGATCGGTCAACAAGATGGCCACCAGGCCGCCATCTTGGATTTTGACAATTGAAGTTTGTTACCGCTATTTCTCAGAAAGTTATGAAGGGATCTGTCTCAAATTTCATATGTGCAGGTTGCCCTAGGGCCCTAGTTGTGCATATTGCATTTTGGGACCGATCGGTCAACAAGATGGCTGCCAGGCAGCCATCTTGGATTTTGATAGTTAAAGTTTGTTACTGCTATTTCTCAGAAAGTTATGAAGGGATCTGTCTCAAATTTCGTGTGCAGGTTCCCCTAGGGCCCTAGTTGTGCATATTGCATTTTGGGACCAATCGGTCAACAAGATGGCCGCCAGGCAGCCATCTTGGATTTTGATAGTTAAAGTTTGTTACCGCTATTTCTCAGAAAGTACTGAAGGGATATGTCTCAAATTTCATGTGCAGGTTCCTCTAGAGGTCTTGTTGTGCATAAAGCATTTTCGGACTGATCGGTGAACAAGATGGCCACCAGGCCGCCATCTTGGATTTTGATAGTTGAAGTTTGTTACCGCTATTTCTCAGAAAGTTATGAAGGGGTCTGTCTCAAATTTCATATGTAGGTTGCCCTAGGGCCCTAGTTGTGCATATTGCATTTTTGGACCGATCAGTCAACAAGATGGCCACCAGGCAGCCATCTTGGATTTTGATAGTTAAAGTTTGTTACTGCTATTTCTCAGAAAGTTATGAAGGGATCTGTCTCAAATTTCATGTGCAGGTTCCCTAGGGCCCTTGTTGTGCATATTGCATTTTGGGACCTGATCGCAACAAGATGGCCACCAGGCCGCCATCTTGGATTTTGACAATTGAAGTTTGTTACCGCTATTTCTCAGAAAGTTATGAAGGGATCTGTCTCAAATTTCATGTGCAGGTTCCCCTAGGGCCCTAGTTGTGCATATTGCATTTTGGGACCAATCGGTCAACAAGATGGCCGCCAGGCAGCCATCTTGGATTTTGATAGTTAAAGTTTGTTACCGCTATTTCTCAGAAAGTAATGAAGGGATCTGTCTCAAATTTCATGTGCAGGTTCCCCTAGGGCCCTAGTTGTGCATATTGCATTTTGGGACTGATCGGTCAACAAGATGGCCGCCAGGCAGCCATCTTGGATTTTGATAGTTAAAGTTTGTTACCGCTATTTCTCAGAAAGTACTGAAGGGATCTGTCTCAAATTTCATATGTAGGTTGCCCTAGGGCCCTAGTTGTGCATATTGCATTTTTGGACCGATCAGACAACAAGATGGCCACCAGGCCGCCATCTTGGATTTTGACAATTGAAGTTTGTTACCGCTATTTCTCAGAAAGTTATGAAGGGATCTGTCTCAAATTTCGTGTGCAGGTTCCCCTAGGGCCCTAGTTGTGCATATTGCATTTTGGGACCGATCAAGATCGGTCAACAAGATGGCCGCCAGGCAGCCATCTTGGATTTTGATAGTTAAAGTTTGTTACCGCTATTTCTCAGAAAGTACTGAAGGGATCTGTCTCAAATTTCATGTGCAGGTTCCCCTAGGGCCCTTGTTGTGCATATTGCATTTTGGGACTGATCGGTCAACAAGATGGCCCCAGGCCGCCATCTTGGATTTTGATAGTTGAAATTTGTTACCGCTATTTCTTAGAAAGTATGAAGGGATCTTTCTCAAATTTCATATGTAGGTTGCCCTAGGGCCCTAGTTGTGTATATTGCATTTTTGGACCGATCAGACAACAAGATGGCCACCAGGCCGCCATCTTGGATTTTGACAATTGAAGTTTGTTACCGCTATTTCTCAGAAAGTTATGAAGGGATCTGTCTCAAATTTCGTGTGCAGGTTCCCCTAGGGCCCTAGTTGTGCATATTGCATTTTGGGACCAATCGGTGAACAAGATGGCCGCCAGGCAGCCATCTTGGATTTTGATAGTTAAAGTTTGTTACCGCTATTTCTCAAAAAGTACTGAAGGGATCTGTCTCAAATTTCATGTGCAGGTTCCTCTAGAGGTCTTGTTGTGCATAAAGCATTTTCGGACTGATCGGTGAACAAGATGGCCGACAGGCCGCCATCTTGGATTTTGATAGTTGAAATTTGTTACCGCTATTTCTTAGAAAGTACTGAAGGGATCTGTCTCAAATTTCATATGTAGGTTGCCCTAGGGCCCTAGTTGTGCATATTGCATTTTTGGACCGATCAGACAACAAGATGGCCACCAGGCAGCCATCTTGGATTTTGACAATTGAAGTTTGTTACCGCTATTTCTCAGAAAGTTATGAAGGATTCTGTCTCAAATTTCGTGTGCAGGTTCCCCTAGGGCCCTAGTTGTGCATATTGCATTTTGGGACCAATCGGTCAACAAGATGGCCGCCAGGCAGCCATCTTGGATTTTGATAGTTAAAGTTTGTTACCGCTATTTCTCAGAAAGTAATGAAGGGATATGTCTCAAATTTCATGTGCAGGTTCCTCTAGAGGTCTTGTTGTGCATAAAGCATTTTCGGACTGATCGGTGAACAAGATGGCCGACCAGGCCGCCATCTTGGATTTTGATAGTTGAAGTTTGTTACCGCTATTTCTTAGAAAGTACTGAAGGGATCTTTCTCAAATTTCATATGTGCAGGTTGCCCTAGGGCCCTAGTTGTGCATATTGCATTTTTGGACCGATCAGACAACAAGATGGCCACCAGGCCGCCATCTTGGATTTTGACAATTGAAGTTTGTTACCGCTATTTCTCAGAAAGTTATGAAGGGATCTGTCTCAAATTTCATGTGCAGGTTCCCCTAGGGCCCTAGTTGTGCATATTGCATTTTGGGACTGATCGGTCAACAAGATGGCCGCCAGGCAGCCATCTTGGATTTTGATAGTTAAAGTTTGTTACCGCTATTTCTCAAAAAGTTATGAAGGGATCTGTCTCAAATTTCATATGTAGGTTCCCCTAGGGCCCTAGTTGTGCATATTGCATTTTTGGGACCGATCAGACAACAAGATGGCCACCAGGCAGCCATCTTGGATTTTGATAGTTAAAGTTTGTTACCGCTATTTCTCAGAAAGTACTGAAGGGATCTTTCTCAAATTTCATATGTAGGTTGCCCTAGGGCCCTAGTTGTGCATATTGCATTTTTGGACCGATCAGACAACAAAATGGCCACCAGGCCGCCATCTTGGATTTTGACAATTGAAGTTTGTTACCGCTATTTCTCAGAAAGTTATGAAGGGATCTGTCTCAAATTTCGTGTGCAGGTTCCCCTAGGGCCCTAGTTGTGCATATTGCATTTTGGGACCAATCGGTCAACAAGATGGCCGCCAGGCAGCCATCTTGGATTTTGATAGTTAAAGTTTGTTACCGCTATTTCTCAGAAAGTTATGAAGGGATCTGTCTCAAATTTCGTGTGCAGGTTCCCCTAGGGCCCTAGTTGTGCATATTGCATTTTGGGACCAATCGGTCAACAAGATGGCTGCCAGGCAGCCATCTTGGATTTTGATAGTTAAAGTTTGTTACCGCTATTTCTAAGAAAGTACTGAAGGGATCTTTCTCAAATTTCATATGTAGGTTGCCCTAGGGCCCTAGTTGTGCATATTGCATTTTTGGACCGATCAGACAACAAGATGGCCACCAGGCCGCCATCTTGGATTTTGACAATTGAAGTTTGTTACCGCTATTTCTCAGAAAGTTATGAAGGATTCTGTCTCAAATTTCATGTGCAGGTTCCCCTAGGGCCCTAGTTGTGCATATTGCATTTTGGGACCAATCGGTCAACAAGATGGCCGCCAGGCAGCCATCTTGGATTTTGATAGTTAAAGTTTGTTACCGCTATTTCTCAAAAAGTACTGAAGGGATCTGTCTCAAATTTCATGTGCAGGTTCCCCTAGGGCCCTAGTTGTGCATATTGCATTTTGGGACCGATCGGTCAACAAGATGGCCGCCAGGCAGCCATCTTGGATTTTGATAGTTGAAGTTTGTTACCGCTATTTCTCAGAAAGTTATGAAGGGATCTGTCTCAAATTTCATATGTAGGTTCCCCTAGGGCCCTAGTTGTGCATATTGCATTTTGGGACCGATCAGACAACAAGATGGCCACCAGGCAGCCATCTTGGATTTTGATAGTTAAAGTTTGTTACCGCTATTTCTCAGAAAGTAATGAAGGGATATGTCTCAAATTTCATGTGCATGTTCCTCTAGGGCCCTTAGTTGTGCATATTGCATTTTGGGACCGATCGGCCAACAAGATGGCCGCCAGGCAGCCATCTTGGATTTTGATAGTTAAAGTTTGTTACCGCTATTTCTCAGAAAGTAATGAAGGGATATGTCTCAAATTTCATGTGCAGGTTCCTCTAGAGGCCTTGTTGTGCATAAAGCATTTTCGGACTGATCGGTGAACAAGATGGCCCAGGCCGCCATCTTGGATTTTGATAGTTGAAATTTGTTACCGCTATTTCTTAGAAAGTATGAAGGGATCTGTCTCAAATTTCATATGTAGGTTGCCCTAGGGCCCTAGTTGTGCATATTGCATTTTTGGACCGATCAGACAACAAGATGGCCACCAGGCCGCCATCTTGGATTTTGACAATTGAAGTTTGTTACCGCTATTTCTCAGAAAGTTATGAAGGGATCTGTCTCAAATTTCATATGTAGGTTGCCCTAGGGCCCTAGTTGTGCATATTGCATTTTTGGACCGATCGGACAACAAGATGGCCACCAGGCAGCCATCTTGGATTTTGATAATTGAAGTTTGTTACCGCTATTTCTCAGAAAGTTATGAAGGGATCTGTCTCAAATTTCATGTGCAGGTTCCCCTAGGGCCCTAGTTGTGCATATTGCATTTTGGGACCTGATCGGTCAACAAGATGGCCGCCAGGCAGCCATCTTGGATTTTGATAGTTAAAGTTTGTTACCGCTATTTCTCAAAAAGTACTGAAGGGATCTGTCTCAAATTTCATATGTGCAGGTTGCCCTAGGGCCCTAGTTGTGCATATTGCATTTTTGGACCGATCGGACAACAAGATGGCCACCAGGCAGCCATCTTGGATTTTGACAATTGAAGTTTGTTACCGCTATTTCTCAGAAAGTTATGAAGGGATCTGTCTCAAATTTTTATGTGCAGGTTCCCCTAGGGCCCTAGTTGTGCATATTGCATTTTGGGACCGATCGGTCAACAAGATGGCCGCCAGGCAGCCATCTTGGATTTTGATAGTTAAAGTTTGTTACCGCTATTTCTCAGAAAGAATGAAGGGATATGTCTCTCAAATTTTCATGTGCAGGTTCCTCTAGAGGTCTTGTTGTGCATAAAGCATTTTCGGACTGATCGGTGAACAAGATGGCCCAGGCCGCCATCTTGGATTTTGATAGTTGAAATTTGTTACCGCTATTTCTTAGAAAGTATGAAGGGATCTGTCTCAAATTTCATATGTAGGTTGCCCCTAGGGCCCTAGTTGTGCATATTGCATTTTTTGGACCGATCAGACAACAAGATGGCCACCAGGCAGCCATCTTGGATTTTGACAATTGAAGTTTGTTACCGCTATTTCTCAGAAAGTTATGAAGGGATCTGTCTCAAATTTCATGTGCAGGTTCCCTAGGGCCCTAGTTGTGCATATTGCATTTTGGGACCGATCGGTCAACAAGATGGCCGCCAGGCAGCCATCTTGGATTTTGATAGTTAAAGTTTGTTACCGCTATTTCTCAGAAAGTAATGAAGGGATATGTCTCAAATTTCATGTGCAGGTTGCCTAGGGTCATTTAGTTGTGCATATGGATTTTGCCATCTTGGTTTTGATGTTAAATTTGTTACCGCGAAAAACTATTTGTCGGCATTTTTGGATCGGTCAGACAACAAGATGGCCACCAGGCCGCCATCTTGGATTTTGACAATTGAAGTTTGTTACCGCTATTTCTCAGAAAGTTATGAAAGGATTCTGTCTCAAATTTCATGTGCAGGTTCCCCTAGGGCCCTAGTTGTGCATATTGCATTTTGGGACCAATCGGTCAACAAGATGGCCGCCAGGCAGCCATCTTGGATTTTGATAGTTAAAGTTTGTTACCGCTATTTCTCAAAAAGTACTGAAGGGATAGTCTCAAATTTCATGTGCAGTGTTCCCCTAGGGCCCTAGTTGTGCATATTGCATTTTTGGACCGATCGGACAACAAGATGGCCGCCAGGCAGCCATCTTGGATTTTGATAGTTAAAGTTTGTTACCGCTATTTCTAAGAAAGTAATGAAGGGATATGTCTCAAATTTCATATGTAGGTTGCCCTAGGGCCCTTTGTTGTGCATATTGCATTTTTGGGACCGATCAGACAACAAGATGGCCACCAGGCAGCCATCTTGGATTTTGACAATTGAAGTTTGTTACCGCTATTTCTCAGAAAGTTATGAAGGATTCTGTCTCAAATTTCGTGTGCAGGTTCCCCTAGGGCCCTAGTTGTGCATATTGCATTTTGGGACCAATCGGTCAACAAGATGGCCGCCAGGCAGCCATCTTGGATTTTGATAGTTAAAGTTTGTTACCGCTATTTCTCAGAAAGAAATGAAGGGATATGTCTCAAATTTCATGTGCAGGTTCCTCTAGAGGTCTTGTTGTGCATAAAGCATTTTCGGACTGATCGGTGAACAAGATGGCCGATAGGCCGCCATCTTGGATTTTGATAGTTGAAATTTGTTACCGCTATTTCTTAGAAAGTACTGAAAGTATCTTTCTCAAATTTCATATGTAGGTTGCCCTAGGGCCCTAGTTGTGTATATTGCATTTTTGGACCGATCAGACAACAAGATGGCCACCAGGCCGATGTCTTGGATTTTGACAATTGAAGTTTGTTACCGCTATTTCTCAGAAAGTTATGAAGGGATCTGTCTCAAATTTCGTGTGCAGGTTCCCCTAGGTCATTAGTTGTGCATATTGCATTTTGGGACCGATCGGCCAACAAGATGGCCGCCAGGCAGCCATCTTGGATTTTGATAGTTAAAGTTTGTTACCGCTATTTCTCAAAAAGTACTGAAGGGATATGTCTCAAATTTCATGTGCAGGTTCCTCTAGAGGTCTTGTTGTGCATAAAGCATTTTCGGACTGATCGGTGAACAAGATGGCCGACAGGCCGCCATCTTGGATTTTGATAGTTGAAATTTGTTACCGCTATTTCTTAGAAAGTACTGAAGGGATCTTTCTCAAATTTCATATGTAGGTTGCCCTAGGGCCCTAGTTGTGCATATTGCATTTTTGGACCGATCAGACAACAAGATGGCCACCAGGCAGCCATCTTGGATTTTGACAATTGAAGTTTGTTACCGCTATTTCTCAGAAAGTTATGAAGGGATCTGTCTCAAATTTCGTGTGCAGGTTCCCCTAGGGCCCTAGTTGTGCATATTGCATTTTGGGACCAATCGGTCAACAAGATGGCCGCCAGGCAGCCATCTTGGATTTTGATAGTTAAAGTTTGTTACCGCTATTTCTCAGAAAGTAATGAAGGGATCTGTCTCAAATTTCATGTGCAGGTTCCCCTAGGGCCCTAGTTGTGCATAAAGCATTTTCGGACTGATCGGTGAACAAGATGGCCGATAGGCCGCCATCTTGGATTTTGATAGTTGAAATTTGTTACCGCTATTTCTTAGAAAGTACTGAAAGGATCTTTCTCAAATTTCATATGTAGGTTGCCCTAGGGCCCTAGTTGTGCATATTGCATTTTTGGACCGATCAGACAACAAGATGGCCACCAGGCAGCCATCTTGGATTTTGACAATTGAAGTTTGTTACCGCTATTTCTCAGAAAGTTATGAAGGGATCTGTCTCAAATTTCGTGTGCAGGTTCCCCTAGGGCCCTAGTTGTGCATATTGCATTTTGGGACCAATCGGTCAACAAGATGGCCGCCAGGCAGCCATCTTGGATTTTGATAGTTAAAGTTTGTTACCGCTATTTCTCAAAAAGTACTGAAGGGATCTGTCTCAAATTTCATGTGCAGGTTCCCCTAGGCCCTAGTTGTGCATATTGCATTTTGGGACCGATCGGTCAACAAAATGGCTGCCAGGCAGCCATCTTGGATTTTGATAGTTAAAGTTTGTTACCGCTATTTCTAAGAAAGTAATGAAGGGATATGTCTCAAATTTCATATGTAGGTTGCCCTAGGGCCCTAGTTGTGCATATTGCATTTTTGGACCGATCAGACAACAAGATGGCCACCAGGCAGCCATCTTGGATTTTGACAATTGAAGTTTGTTACCGCTATTTCTCAGAAAGTTATGAAGGATTCTGTCTCAAATTTCGTGTGCAGGTTCCCCTAGGGCCCTAGTTGTGCATATTGCATTTTGGGACCAATCGGTCAACAAGATGGCCGCCAGGCAGCCATCTTGGATTTTGATAGTTAAAGTTTGTTACCGCTATTTCTCAGAAAGTTATGAAGGGATATGTCTCAAATTTCATGTGCAGGTTCCTCTAGAGGTCTTGTTGTGCATAAAGCATTTTGGGACT
The DNA here is from genome assembly GCF_041381155.1 of Argopecten irradians. NCBI lineage: Eukaryota > Metazoa > Mollusca > Bivalvia > Pectinida > Pectinidae > Argopecten > Argopecten irradians. The sequence goes on from NW_027188338.1 coordinate 24,399, forward strand.
GATCGGTGAACAAGATGGCCGCCACAGGCAGCCATCTTGGATTTTGATAGTTAAAGTTTGTTACCGCTATTTCTCAGAAAGTACTGAAGGGATCTTTCTCAAATTTCATATGTAGGTTGCCCTAGGGCCCTAGTTGTGCATATTGCATTTTTGGACCGATCAGACAACAAGATGGCCACCAGGCCGATGTCTTGGATTTTGACAATTGAAGTTTGTTACCGCTATTTCTCAGAAAGTTATGAAGGGATCTGTCTCAAATTTCATGTGTAGGTTGCCCTAGGGCCCTAGTTGTGCATATTGCATTTTGGGACTGATCGGTCAACAAAATGGCTGCCAGGCAGCCATCTTGGATTTTGATAGTTAAAGTTTGTTACCGCTATTTCTCAGAAAGTAATGAAGGGATATGTCTCAAATTTCATGTGCAGGTTCCTCTAGAGGTCTTGTTGTGCATAAAGCATTTTTGGACTGATCGGTGAACAAGATGGCCACCAGGCCGCCATCTTGGATTTTGATAGTTGAAGTTTGTTACCGCTATTTCTCAGAAAGTACTGAAACGATCTTTCCCAAATTTCATATGTAGGTTGCCCTAGGGCCCTAGTTGTGCATATTGCATTTTTGGACCGATCAGACAACAAGATGGCCACCAGGCCGCCATCTTGGATTTTGACAATTGAAGTTTGTTACCGCTATTTCTCAGAAAGTTATGAAGGGATCTGTCTCAAATTTCATGTGCAGGTTCCCCTAGGGCCCTAGTTGTGCATATTGCATTTTTGGGAAATCGGCCAACAAGATGGCCGCCAGGCAGCCATCTTGGATTTTGATAGTTAAAGTTTGTTACCGCTATTTCTCAGAAAGTAATGAAGGGATATGTCTCAAATTTCATGTGCAGGTTCCTCTAGAGGTCTTGTTGTGCATAAAGCATTTTCGGACTGATCGGTGAACAAGATGGCCGACCAGGCCGCCATCTTGGATTTTGATAGTTGAAATTTGTTACCGCTATTTCTCAGAAAGTACTGAAAGGATCTTTCTCAAATTTCATATGCAGGTTCCCCTAGGGCCCTAGTTGTGCATATTGCATTTTTGGGACCGATC